>NC_042957.1:6741275-6776275 GCF_901001165.1 Salmo trutta | reverse complement strand
AAGGTACGGACAGGAAGGACTAGATTCACTAGACTGTGGCCAGAACTATTGGGTTGGTGAAGTGGGTGGGTCACAAGACAATGTCGAAGGCTTTACAAAAAAGTTTGAAAAACCCAATATTAAGGAATGGGATGGTAACATTACACACTTCCCTCTCCTTTCTTCTCCTACATTTATCTCCACTTCTCTCCATCCCCCTGTCCAGTCAGTGTATGGTCTGATAGACGAGGGTCAGTCTCAGAGCCCTGTACACACACCATCACAACTAGCCAGAAAAGGCACCAAAGCGGACATGGAGAAAGAGGTACTTCTGTGTGTTCTTTTGGATGTTGGATGTTCTGTTAGATGTTGGATGTTCTGTTAGATGTTGGATGTTCTTTTGGATGTTGGATGTTCTGTTAGATGTTGGATGTTCTGTTAGATGTTGGATGTTCTTTTGGATGTTGGATGTTCTGTTAGATGTTGGATGTTCTTTTGGATGTTGGATGTTCTGTTAGATGTTGGATGTTCTTTTGGATGTTGGATGTTCTGTTAGATGTTGGATGTTCTGTTAGATGTTGGATGTTCTGTTAGATGTTGGATGTTCTGTTAGATGTTGGATGTTCTTTTGGATGTTGGATGTTCTGTTAGATGTTGGATGTTCTGTTAGATGTTGGATGTTCTTTTGGATGTTGGATGTTCTGTTAGATGTTGGATGTTCTGTTAGATGTTGGATGTTCTGTTAGATGTTGGATGTTCTGTTCGATGTTCTATTAGATGTTGGATGTTCTATTAGATGGTTGATGTTCTATTAGATGGTTGATGTTCTATTAGATGGTTGATGTTCTATTAGATGGTTGATGTTATATTAGATGTTCTATTAGAGGCTGGATGTTATATTAGATGTTAAATTAGATGTTGGATGTTCTATTAGATGTTCTATTAGATGTTCTATTCGATGTTGGATGTTTTATTAGATGTTCTATTAGAGGCTGGATGTTATATTAGATGTTGGATGTTATATTAGATGTTAAATTAGATGTTGGATGTTATATTAGATGTTGGATGTTCTATTAGATGTTCTATTAGATGTTCTATTCGATGTTGGATGTTATATTAGATGTTCTATTAGATGTTTGATGTTCTATTAAATGTCGGATGTTCTATTAGTTGTTTGATGTTCTATTAGATGTTCTATTAGATGGTCTATTAGATGTTCGATGTTCTATTAGATGTTCTATTAGATGTTGGATGTTATATTAGATGTTCTATTAGATGCTGGATGTTATTTTAGATGTTGGATGTTATATTAGATGTTATATTAGATGTTGGATGTTATGTTAGATGTTGGATGTTCTATTAGATGGTTGATGTTATATTAGATGTTGGATGTTCTATTAGATGTTGAATGTTCTATTAGATGTTGAATGTTCTATTAGATGTTGGATGTTCTATTAGATGTTGGATGTTCTATTAGATGTTGGATGTTCTATTAGATGGTTGATGTTATATTAGATGTTGAATGTTCTATTAGATGTTCTATTAGAAGTTCTATTAGATGTTGAATGTTCTATTAGATGTTGGATCTGATATTATGTTCTATTAGATGGTGGAAGTTATATTGGACAGTGTGCCCATCAATCCTGTGGAACATTGTTGACAGCCACAGCTCTCAGAAGAACATATCTCTGAGTTTATCAATTAGAAACCAGTTTTAATCGTAATAATTGAATATTGATTTATATTGTTTCTCCTCCTCATCCCTGTTCAGATTGTGTTTCTTAACAGCCAGTTGGACCGACACTGTATGAAGGTTTCTAAAGTCGCTGAGAGGTAGGTATGAGCAAAGCTCCACCACCTCACCTCTAAAGCATATCCTTTCATAAAGCACTTTGACCTTGATAAATCAACACATACATATTGTATCAACCGGTGTGGAATTCCAGAGCTCTGAATAGAAGAAGCCCCCCCACTCCCTTCCTCTGCACACCTCCAACACAGTCTCTCTTGAGCCTTTGGCTCAGTAGCCTCACTAGCCCAGTCCATGCAGCTCTCCAGTTAATCATAGGTCTGCAGTGGAGTGTTGTTAGCTTACAGCACCAGCACAGAGACTGTGATTACTCCATCAGGTCGGCTGGTGGGTGACATTTCACCCTAGCCATAGAGCTGGGGAGTATTGGGGGCTCAGCCTTAGGTAAGGTCAAGGGACAAGGTACAGGCTGAAGGGCAGCACTGAAGTGGTTTATGGATTTCGAAGGTGACCTTCTACCAGGGATTTTGTGTGTGTTTTCTAAGAATTCCTTTAAAGAGCTCATAGCCAGTGTCACTATGGTGATGCAGGTAGGGTGTTTGAAACTGGGCTTACACTGTGGTGGAAACATCTGTTGGCTCACCAGTTTCAACCTAAACTACTGTTGGCTCTCTAGTTTACAGCTAAACTACTGTTGGCTCTCTAGTTTACAGCTAAACTACTGCTGGCTCTCTAGTTTACAGCTAAACTACTGCTGGCTCTCTAGTTTACAGCTAAACTACTGTTGGCTCTCTAGTTTACAGCTAAACTACTGTTGGCTCTCTAGTTTACAGCTAAACTACTTTTGGCTCACCAGTTTCCACCTCAACTACTGTTGGCTCTCTAGTTTACAGCTAAACTACTGTTGGCTCTCTAGTTTACAGCTAAACTACTGTTGGCTCACCAGTTTCCACCTAAACTACTGTTGGCTCTCTAGTTTACAGCTAAACTACTGTTGGCTCACCAGTTTCCACCTAAACTACTGTTGGCTTACCAGTTTCCACCTAAACTACTGTTGGCTCTCTAGTTTCAACCTAAACTACTGTTGGCTCTCTAGTTTACAGCTAAACTACTGTTGGCTCACCAGTTTCAACCTAAACTACTGTTGGCTCTCTAGTTTCAACCTAAACTACTGTTGGCTTTCTAGTTTACAGCTAAACTACTGTTGGCTCACCAGTTTCAACCTAAACTACTGTTGGCTCTCTAGTTTACAGCTAAACTACTGTTGGCTCACCAGTTTCAACCTAAACTACTGTTGGCTCTCTAGTTTACAGCTAAACTACTGTTGGCTCTCTAGTTTACAGCTAAACTACTGTTGGCTCTCTAGTTTACAGCTAAACTACTGTTGGTTCACCAGTTTCCACCTAAACTACTGTTGGCTCTCTAGTTTACAGCTAAACTACTGTTGGCTCTCTAGTTTACAGCTAAACTACTGTTGGCTCACCAGTTTCCACCTAAACTACTGTTGGCTCACCAGTTTCCACCTAAACTACTGTTGGCTCACCAGTTTCCACCTAAACTACTGATGGTTCACCAGTTTCCACCTAAACTACTGTTGCCTCTCTAGTTTACAGCTAAACTACTGTTGGCTCACCAGTTTCCACCTAAACTACTGTTGGCTCTCTAGTTTACAGCTAATCTACTGTTGACTCTCTAGTTTCCACCTAAACTACTGTTGGCTCACCAGTTTCCACCTAAACTACTGTTGGTTCACCAGTTTCCACCTAAACTACTGTTGGCTCACCAGTTTCCACCTAAACTACTGTTGGCTCACCAGTTTCCACCTAAACTACTGCTGGCTCACCAGTTTCCACCTAAACTACTGTTGGTTCACCAGTTTCCACCTATTTTTTTTTTTAAATATACTGCTCAAAAAAATAAAGGGAACACTTAAACAACACATCCTAGATCTGAATGAAAGAAATAATCTTATTAAATTATTTTTTCTTTACATAGTTGAATGTGCTGACAACAAAATCACACAAAAATAATCAATGGAAATCCAATTTATCAACCCATGGAGGTCTGGATTTGGAGTCACACTCAAAATTAAAGTGGAAAACCACACTACAGGCTGATCCAACTTTGATGTAATATCCATAAAACAAGTCAAAATGAGGCTCAGTAGTGTGTGTGGCCTCCACGTGCCTGTATGACCTCCCTACAACGCCTGGTTATGCTCCTGATGAGGTGGCGGATGGTCTCCTGAGGGATCTCCTCCCAGACCTGGACTAAAGCATCCGCCAACTCCTGGACAGTCTGTGGTGCAACGTGGCGTTGGTGGATGGAGCGGGACATGATGTCCCAGATGTGCTCAATTGGATTCAGGTCTGGGGAACGGGCGGGCCAGTCTATAGCATCAATGCCTTCCTCTTGCAGGAACTGGACACACTCCAGCCATATGAGGTCTAGCATTGTCTTGCATTAAGAGGAACCCAGGGCCAACCGCACCAGCATATGGTCTCACAAGGGGTCTGAGGATCTCATCACGGTACCTAATGGCAGTCAGGCTACCTCTGGCAGGCACATGGAGGGCTGAGCGGCCCCCCAAAGAAATGCCACCCCACACCATGACTGACCCACCACCAAACCGGTCATGCTGGAGGATGTTGCAGGCAGCAGAACGTTCTCCACGGCGTCTCCAGACTCTGTCACGTCTGTCACATGCTCAGTGTGAACCTGCTTCATCTGTGAAGAGCACAGGGCGCCAGTGGCGAATTTGCCAATCTTGGTGTTCTCTGGCAAATGCCAAACGTCCTGCACGGTGTTGGGCTGTAAGCACAACCCCCACCTGTGGACATCGGGCCCTCATACCACCCTCATGGAGTCCGTTTCTGACCGTTTGAGCAGACACATGCACATTTGTGGCCTGCTGGAGGTCATTTTGCAGGGCTCTGGCAGTGCTTCTCCTGCTCCTCCTTGCACAAAGGCGGAGGTAGCGGTCCTGCTGCTGGGTTGTTGCCCTCCTACGGCCTCCTCCACGTCTCCTGATGTACTGGCCTGTCTCCTGGTAGCGCTTCCATGCTCTGGACACTACGCTGACAGACACAGCAAACCTTCTTGCCACAGCTCGCATTGATGTGCCATCCTGGATGAGCTGCACTACCTGAGCCACTTGTGTGGGTTGTAGACTCATGCTACCACTAGAGTGAAAGCACCGCCAGCATTCAAAAGTGACCAAAACATCAGCCAGGAAGCATAGGAACTGAGAAGTGGTCTGTGGTCCCCACCTGCAGAACCACTCCTTTATTGGGGGTGTCTTGCTAATTGCCTATAATTTCCACCTGTTGTCTATTCCATTTGCACAACAGCATGTGAAATTTATTGTCAATCAGTGTTGCTTCCTAAGTGGACAGTTTGATTTCACAGAAGTGTGATTGACTTGGAGTTACATTGTGTTGTTTAAGTGTTCCCTTTATTTTTTTGAGCAGTGTATATTTTTTTATTTTACCTTTATTTAACAAGGCAAGTCAGTTAAGAAAAAAATATTATTTACAATGACTGCTTCCCCCGGCCAAACCCGGACGACGCTGGGCCAATTGTGCGGGCCTAGAACTGATATCTGACTGATCGTGTGTCAGTCTTCACAATGTCCATCTCTGAGTATTGTCTGTTGTGTTGCTTTCAGTCTGATGAGTTACACAGAGCAGTACCAGGAGTATGACCCATTTGTGATGTCACCAGAACCTTCCAACCCCTGGACCAGTGACGACCTCTCATTCTGGGACCTGGAAGCCAGGTGAGGACCACAGCGCCTAGAATCAAGTAATAGTAAAGTCTTGTAAAAAAGGTCTTTGGTTGCAGGGTTGCAAAGGCATCAACTACAGAAGGAAACACCCAAACTCACTGGAAACAGACTTCCCAGGGAGCAAAGCTTTTCCCTATTCTATCCCACAGCCTTTTCTATGGCTTTTCAATTAACCCACAGTCAACCACTCTCTGCAAAATCAACCTCGGTAACCGAATGGAACACAGGGCAATGACAAGCTATCGTCCTATATCCTTCCTATATAGTGCCTTCAAAGTACCAGAGTTACAGATAGCTATCTATCTCGCCTATGCTGTGTCTCACATAATCCCCTTTAGACTTAGAAATGACCGAAGGGCAATGACGACCAATCGTCCATATATTATTATTAAATACAGTTATAAAAGATATCTTCAGGGCTAGACTACGCTGTTACCCAGCACTGTGTCGTTCTTCTGGAACCCTTGAGGTTAATCAACCCAGACATATAATCATTGTGTCTAATGTATAATCCGGATAAATGTATTAATTATATTGAGTACAGGTTAGGGAAATGTCCTGCAGAGATTTAAATGATATGCTGCCATTACAGTACTGTGCTGTCAATGTTTCTACTTCCCTGTCACCACTTGTCCAACGTCGGCATGGTGTTTACGACTGTTTGAGACTGTTTGAGACTGTTTGAGATTGTTTGAGACTGTTTGAGACTGTTTGAGATTGTTTGAGACTGTTTGAGACTGTTTGAGACTGTTTGAGACTGTTTACGACTGTTTGAGACTGTTTGAGACTGTTTGAGACTGTTTGAGACTGTTTGAGATCAAAGTATTCATTTTTTCTATTTCTTTATTTTGATCTTTCATGAATTCTAACTTTCTCTCCCTTTCCCCTCCCTCCCTAACCCCTATCTCCCTCCCCTCAGTAAGGACCCCAGTCAACAGAGGGTGAGGAAGTGGGGTTTCTCTCTAGATGAAGCTCTGAAGGATCCGGCAGGACGAGACCAGTTCCTCAAGTTCCTGCAATCAGAGTTCAGCTCAGAGAACCTACAGTGAGTCACACAGAATTCCCCGTCTTCCTTTCATCCCTTGTTTCCTCATTTTCTCTAATCCTTCCTCATTTCCTCAGAGTTCAGAGAACCTTCCTCATTTCCTCAGAGTTCAGAGAACCTTCCTCATTTCCTCAGAGTTCAGAGAACCTACAGGAAGACACATAGAACACTCCTCTCCTCTCCTTTCATTCACACATCCTTTATCTCATCCTTGCCTTATTTCCTCTCCTTTCCCTCCATTGTCCCTCCCTTCCCCTCCCCATCTCCTCCTTCCATCCGTTCTTCCTCATCCCTCTTCTTCTCCCATCACCTGATCCCTTAGCTTCATCCCATCCCTTCATATCCTACCTCTTTCCTCATCCTCTTCCATCCATCCCCCGACCAACTCCATCTTTACCCTTCATATCCTACCTCTTTCCTCATCCTCTTCCATCCATCCCCCGACCAACTCCATCTTTACCCTTCATATCCTACCTCTTTCCTCATCCTCTTCCATCCATCCCCCGACTACCTCCATCTTTACCCTTCATATCCTACCTCTTTCCTTATCCTCTTCCATCCATCCCCCGACTACCTCCATCTTTACCCTTCATCTCCTACCTCTTTCCTTTCCTCTGCTCATCCCTCTGTTTGAAAGTTAACCTCATTACCTCTACCCTGTATGTGAGTATGTGTGTCCCCTGAAGGCATGTTCTGATGAAGGGCTCTACTAAAGACGACAACAGGGTGGTGGACTGGACAGATAACCAAGGTCACTGGAGCCTTGGGGCTACTTAGGACGGACAGACGGACACACACCCTTTATCTCTCTCCACTATCTCACCCTCTATCCAATCCACCTCTTTAATCACGTTGCTTTTATGGTTTTCCAAAAGGTTGGTGTTATAGTGTATTATAGTGTAACCCCTCTACAGGTTCTGGTTGGTGTTATAGTGTATTATAGTGTAACCCCTCTACAGGTTCTGGTTGGTGTTATAGTGTATTATAGTGTAACCCCTCTACAGGTTCTGGTTGGTGCTGTAATAATGTGTAACCCCTCTACAGGTTCTGGTTGGTGCTGTAATAATGTGTAACCCCTCTACAGGTTCTGGTTGGTGCTGTAATAATGTGTAACCCCTCTACAGGTTCTGGTTGGTGCTGTAATAATGTGTAACCCCTCTACAGGTTCTGGTTGGTGCTGTAATAATGTGTAACCCCTCTACAGGTTCTGGTTGGTGCTGTAATAATGTGTAACCCCTCTACAGGTTCTGGTTGGTGCTGTAATAATGTGTAACCCCTCTACAGGTTCTGGTTGGTGCTGTAATAATGTGTAACACCTCTACAGGTTCTGGTTGGTGCTGTAATAATGTGTAACACCTCTACAGGTTCTGGTTGGTGCTGTAATAATGTGTAACACCTCTACAGGTTCTGGTTGGTGCTGTAATAATGTGTAACCCCTATACAGGTTCTGGTTGGTGCTGTAATAATGTGTAACCCCTCTACAGGTTCTGGTTGGTGCTGTAATAATGTGTAACACCTCTACAGGTTCTGGTTGGTGCTGTAATAATGTGTAACCCCTCTACAGGTTCTGGTTGGTGCTGTAATAATGTGTAACACCTCTACAGGTTCTGGTTGGTGCTGTAATAATGTGTAACCCCTCTACAGGTTCTGGTTGGTGCTGTAATAATGTGTAACCCCTATACAGGTTCTGGTTGGTGCTGTAATAATGTGTAACCCCTCTACAGGTTCTGGTTGGCGGTGCAGGATCTGAAGAGGCAGCCACTGGAGAACGTGGCAGAGAGGGCTCAGGAGATCTGGACAGAGTTTCTGGCAGAAGGCGCTTCCAGCGCCATCAACCTGGACTCACACAGCTACGAACGCACCAGCGCCAACCTTAAAGACCCGGGACGATACAGCTACGAAGACGCACAGGTGAATAATATTACAGACAGAAAGACAGCTAAGAAGTTGCAGATGTACATTATATTACAAACAAACAAACAGACAGACAGACAGACAGACAGACAGACAGACAGACAGACAGACAGACAGACAGACAGACAGACAGACAGACAGACAGACAGGTACATTATATTACAGACAGATGGAGAGAGAGAGAAATAGGTTCATTATACTACAGACAGACAGAGAGACAGGTTCATTATGTTACAGACAGACAGAGAGACAGGTTCATTATACTACAGACAGATGGAGAGAGAGAAATAGGTTCATTATATTACAGACAGACAGAGAGACAGGTTCATTATGTTACAGACAGAGAGACAGGTTCATTATACTACAGACAGACAGAGAGACAGGTTCATTATGTTACAGACAGACAGAGAGACAGGTTCATTATACTACAGACAGATGGAGAGAGAGAGAAATAGGTTCATTATATTACAGACAGACAGAGAGACAGGTTCATTATGTTACAGACAGAGAGACAGGCTCATTATACTACAGACAGACAGAGAGACAGGTTCATTATGTTACAGACAGACAGAGAGACAGGTTCATTATACTACAGACAGATGGAGAGAGAGAGAAATAGGTTCATTATACTACAGACAGACAGAGAGACAGGTTCATTATGTTACAGACAGACAGAGAGACAGGTTCATTATACTACAGACAGACAGAGAGACAGGTTCATTATGTTACAGACAGACAGAGAGACAGGTTCATTATACTACAGACAGACAGAAAGGTACTTTATATAAGCTAGGAGGAAGAGATGGAGGTAGAAAGAGGGAGGGACACAGGAAGGGGAGGGGGTAGAAGAGGGAGGGACACAGGAAGGGGAGGAGGTAGAAGAGGGAGGGACACAGGAAGGGGAGGAGGTAGAAGAGGGAGGGACACAGGAAGGGGAGGAGGTAGAAGAGGGAGGGACACAGGAAGGGGAGGAGATCGAATGAGGGAGGGACACAGGTAGGGGAGGAGGTAGGAAGAGGGAGGGACACAGGAAGGGGAGGAGGTAGAAAGAGGGAGGGACACAAGAAGGGGAGGAGGTAGAAGAGGGAGGGCCACAGGAAGGGGAGGAGGTAGAAGAGGGAGGGACACAGGAAGGGGAGGAGGTAGAAGAGGGAGGGCCACAGGAAGGGGAGGAGGTAGAAAGAGGGAGGGACACAGGAAGGGGAGGAGGTAGAAAGAGGGAGGGACACAGGAAGGGGAGGAGGTAGAAGAGGGAGGGACACAGGAAGGGGAGGAGGTAGAAGAGGGAGGGACACAAGAAGGGGAGGAGGTAGAAAGAGGGAGGGACACAGGAAGGGAGATTGAAAGACTACCTAAAGCCTGCAGAAACAAGCATACTGCTAAAACACACAATGATCTCCGTCTCCTCCCTTTCTCCTGTTTCAGGACCACATCTATAAGCTGATGAAGAGTGACAGTTACACACGGTACCTGCGCTCCAACGCTTACCAGGAGCTGCTGATGGCCTGGAAGAAGGTGTGTGTGACTCTGTGCTAGTCTCCTTCTGCCTGGGGAAGACTGGAGTTAGATATCTGTCCTCAGTATCCAAGATAGTGAAGTGCTGCCCTCTGTTGGAGATTTACAGGTTCTGCAGTCAGTGACTTGGTAAACTACTGTTTAGTCTGAATCAGTGATATCAGTGACTTGGTAAACTACTGTTTAGTCTGAACCAGTGATATCACACTGTTTAGTCTGAACCAGTGATTAGTCTGAACCACTGTTTAGTCTGAACCAGTGATATCATACTGTTTAGTCTGAACCAGTGATATCACACTGTTTAGTCTGAACCAGTGATATCATACTGTTTAGTCTGAACCAGTGATATCACACTGTTTAGTCTGAACCAGTGATATCACACTGTTTAGTCTGAACCAGTGATTAGTCTGAACCACTGTTTAGTCTGAACCAGCGATATCATGCTGTTTAGTCTGAACCAGGGATATCATACTGTTTAGTCTGAACCAGGGATATCATACTGTTTAGTCTGAACCAGTGATATCATACTGTTTAGTCTGAACCAGCGATATCACACTGTTTAGTCTGAACCAGGGATATCATACTGTTTAGTCTGAACCAGGGATATCATACTGTTTAGTCTGAACCAGTGATATCACACTGTTTAGTCTGAACCAGCGATATCATACTGTTTAGTCTGAACCAGGGATATCATACTGTTTAGTCTGAACCAGTGATATCATACTGTTTAGTCTGAACCAGCGATATCACACTGTTTAGTCTGAACCAGTGATATCATACTGTTTAGTCTTCTTTACAGTGTTTTCAACCAAGCTCCCTTTTCTTTTTTTCTTCCATTTCTCCTCTCCCTTCTCTTCCCATGATGCTTTGTGCCCCAGCCTGAGACGGAGCAGCAGCAGGGAAGACGCACCTCTCTGGAGAAGTTTACACGCAGCGTGGTCAGTGGCTCTACTGTCTGTCTGTCTGTCTGTCTGTCTGTCTGTCTGTCTGTCTGTCTGTCTGTCTGTCTGTCTGTCTGTCTGTCTGTCTGTCTGTCTGTCTGTCTGTCTGTCTGTCTGTCTGTCTGTCTGTCTGTCATCTACACATAGAGATGAATTTGACCACAACTTTGTTACAAAACGTCTAATCTGAAACCAACAAGGAAACCATCATACTAATTCCCTACTCTCTTCAGGGCAAGTCACTGACGGGCAAACGGCTGACGGGCCTGATGCAGTCGTCCTGACCAGGCCTGGGGCTGGAGTAAGACAGCAATGCCCAGAGGAGCTGCTCTGCTGTGGGGAGAGGGCTGGATGTTGATGCTGAGAGGCCTAACTGGGGCCTGGACACAACGTCACCTACATAACTGACTCCAGATCAGTTCCCTGAGCTCCAGTGGAGGACAGACAGCATGCAATAGGTCACCTAGATCTGATACGGGGACAGTGCTGTCTTTGTCTGTATCTCTAATGGCACCCTATTCCCTATATAGTGTACAACCTTTGACCAGAGCCCTATTTTGACTAGTTTGTCCATAGGGCTCTGGTCAAAAGTAGTGCACTATAAAGGGAATAGGGTGCCATTTGGGAGGTACATATTGTGTAGTTTATCGACATATAACTCTGCCTGCTACTCTCTGTCTCCATTAGGTTCCTTTAATCGATTCTAGAACCAAATGGAATGTCATATAACTCTGCCTGCTACTCTCTGTCTCCATTAGGTTCCTTTAATCGATTCTAGAACCAAATGGAATGTCATATAACTCTGCCTGCTACTCTCTGTCTCCATTAGGTTCCTTTAATCGATTCTAGAACCAAATGGAATGTCATATAACTCTGCCCGCTACTCTCTGTCTCCATTACGTTCCTTTAATCGATTCTAGAACCAAATGGAATGTCAGACTTCTTCTACTCTAACTCAGCTTATATTACTACAGTATAATAGCTTATTGTAACGATTACACTACTATTTTGTTCAATTACAGAAACATTAAAATGCTTAAAACTTGGAACGCTTTGACTGACGTTATAATGGGATTTAGAATGAGTACACTCACTGGGGACTGCCTACAGTGCATTTGAAAAGTATTCAGACCCATTCACTTTTTCCACATTTTGTTACTTTACAGCTTTACTCTAAAACGGATTTAATTGTTTTTTCCCCTCAGCAATCTACCTACAATAGCCCACAATGACAAAGCAAAAACAGGTTTTTAAAATTTTTTGCTAATTTATTACAAATAAAATATCAAGGACATTCGCTTTGTCATTACAGGGTATTGTGTGTCGATTGATGAGGTAAAAAAATGTATTTAATCCATTTTAGAATAAGGCTGTGAAAAAAAGTGAAGGGGTCTGAATAGTTTCCGAAGGCGCTGAATATGGAAGTACATGGGAGGGAGGAAAGGAATGGAACATATTTTGATTGAATACATGTTTGGAAAATCTGTTAGGCTTTTCAGCCTTGATTTTATATGGACATGCAGACTTCTTATTGAAGCACATTGTTATGGAGAACAGTCCCTTCTTAACATTTCCAAGTTTGCATCACAAATGGCACCCTATTCTCTATAGTGCAGTCCTTCTGATCAGCTCCCTCCTATCAGTCCTGGTCAAAAGTAGTGCACTAAATAGGGGATAGGGTGCAATTTGGGACGCCGACCACATTCCATCCGAGCCCACCTCTGTCGGGGTACAGGGCACCATCTTATATGGGAACGGTGACATACTGTGTTAGGACGGTTGAATATACAGTATATATGGACAGCATTTGACACTGTAATTGTAAATTATATACAGTATCGTAATAATAAAAAAATAAGAACAATGACAGAAATACAGCTGATGTTTATCGATGTTTTGCAGAAATAGCTTGTTTTTCAGACTTCACTGAAATCAATCTGTATGCGATTTTGACCGGCTACCCACCTTTTCAAAGTGAATGTTCCCGTGTTCGCGGAGAGACTGCATTCACGATAAACACTGCATATGTCGTCTCAATCGGCAACTACCTTTAAATGGTGCACATAGCATTGAATCTTGGCCATTGAATGCGTAGGGATGGGCTGCCACCTAGTGGTTCAGATAAGAAGTACAGGTTCATAAACCAAGGGGCCAAGGTTCCGGTCTATAGAGCCCCACAGTGGAGGTGTCATAATGCCATAAAACCTAGCAGTCAAACAGGGAAATGATCCTAATCTTTTTCCACCATTCATTTTCCCCATAAGGGATTTTAGAAACACTTAAAATAAGGGCTGTGTTTCGTGTAGTTTTGCCGTGGCATGAGGTTTTGATAACCATGTAAATCTGTCTCGGACAAGGTGACTTTTATCAATATATTAGGGCTCTATTTACACTCAGATTCAAAAATGCTAATTATCATCAAAGTAGACATCATGCAAAACTACAAATCCCAGCAAGCTCCTACACATAATCTCTAGCTGACACCTTTACTAACAGTTATTGTGTCAATTTCAAACTTGCACAAGATGGTTCACAGAATTGTCCATTTAAAGACATTTTGGCAATTTATTCATTACTACATTTAACATGAGTTAATCCACAGATTATTACCATTGACTGGATTCGGCAGTCTGGTCCAGATCATCATGGCATGTGATGTTGGTCGCCATAAACCGGATGCAAACTGGATATTTAGATGGTTCATGAATTGGTGGATCCGGTTTATAGAGGCCAACATCAGGCTTGGATCCGGTTTATAGAGGCCAACATCAGGGTTGGATCTGGTTTATAGAGGCCAACATCAGGGTTTCATCTGGTTTATAGAGACCAACATCAGGCTTGGATCCGGTTTATAGAGACCAGATGTTATAGCCTGCAGATGTTATAGCATGTAGATGTTATAGCCTGTAGATGTTATAGCCTGCAGATGTTATAGCCTGCAGATGTTATAGCCTGTAGATGTTATAGACTATAGATGTTATAGCCTGCAGATGTTATAGCCTGTAGATGTTATAGCCTGAAGATGTTATAGCATGTAGATGTTATAGCCTGAAGATGTTATAGCATGTAGATGTTATAGCCTGCAGATGTTATAGCATGTAGATGTTATAGCCTGCAGATGTTATAGCCTGTAGATGTTATAGCCTGAAGATGTTATAGCCTGTAGATGTTATAGCCTGAAGATGTTATAGACTGTAGATGTTATAGCCTGCAGATGTTATAGCCTGTAGATGTTATAGCCTGAAGATGTTATAGCCTGTAGATGTTATAGCCTGAAGATGTTATAGACTGTAGATGTTATAGCCTGCAGATGTTATAGCCTGTAGATGTTATAGCCTGAAGATGTTATAGCCTGTAGATGTTATAGCCTGAAGATGTTATAGACTGTAGATGTTATAGCCTGCAGATGTTATAGCCTGCAGATGTTATAGCCTGCAGATGTTATAGCCTGTAGATGTTATAGCCTGCAGATGTTATAGCCTGCAGATGTTATAGACTATAGATGTTATAGCCTGTAGATGTTATAGCCTGTAGATATTATAGCCTGTAGATGTTATAGCCTGTAGATGTTATAGATGTTATAGCCTGCAGATGTTATAGCCTGCATAGCTATAGCCTGTAGATGTTATAGCCTGTAGATGTTATAGCCTGTAGATGTTATAGACGTTATAGCCTGCAGATGTTATAGCCTGTAGATGTTATAGCCTGCAGATGTTATAGACGTTATAGCCTGCAGATGTTATAGCCTGTAGATGTTATAGCCTGTAGATGTTATAGCCTGTAGATGTTATAGCCTGAAGATGTTATAGCCTGTAGATGTTATAGCCTGCAGATGTTATAGCCTGTAGATGTTATAGCCTGCAGATGTTATAGACGTTATAGCCTGCAGATGTTATAGCCTGTAGATGTTATAGCCTGTAGATGTTATAGCCTGTAGATGTTATAGCCTGAAGATGTTATAGCATGTAGATGTTATAGCCTGAAGATGTTATAGCATGTAGATGTTATAGCCTGCAGATGTTATAGCATGTAGATGTTATAGCCTGCAGATGTTATAGCCTGTAGATGTTATAGCCTGAAGATGTTATAGCCTGTAGATGTTATAGCCTGAAGATGTTATAGACTGTAGATGTTATAGCCTGCAGATGTTATAGCCTGCAGATGTTATAGCCTGCAGATGTTATAGCCTGTAGATGTTATAGCCTGCAGATGTTATAGCCTGCAGATGTTATAGACTATAGATGTTATAGCCTGTAGATGTTATAGCCTGTAGATATTATAGCCTGTAGATGTTATAGCCTGTAGATGTTATAGATGTTATAGCCTGCAGATGTTATAGCCTGCATAGCTATAGCCTGTAGATGTTATAGCCTGTAGATGTTATAGCCTGTAGATGTTATAGACGTTATAGCCTGCAGATGTTATAGCCTGTAGATGTTATAGCCTGCAGATGTTATAGACGTTATAGCCTGCAGATGTTATAGCCTGTAGATGTTATAGCCTGTAGATGTTATAGCCTGTAGATGTTATAGCCTGAAGATGTTATAGCCTGTAGATGTTATAGCCTGCAGATGTTATAGCCTGTAGATGTTATAGCCTGCAGATGTTATAGACGTTATAGCCTGCAGATGTTATAGCCTGTAGATGTTATAGCCTGTAGATGTTATAGCCTGTAGATGTTATAGCCTGAAGATGTTATAGACTGTAGATGTTATAGCCTGCAGATGTTATAGCCTGTAGATGTTATAGCCTGCAGATGTTATAGCCTGTAGATGTTATAGCCTGAAGATGTTATAGCCTGTAGATGTTATAGCCTGCAGATGTTATAGCCTGCAGATGTTATAGCCTGCAGATGTTATAGCCTGTAGATGTTATAGCCTGCAGATGTTATAGCCTGCAGATGTTATAGCCTGTAGATGTTATAGCCTGCAGATGTTATAGCCTGTAGATGTTATAGCCTGCAGATGTTATAGCCTGCAGATGTTATAGCCTGTAGATGTTATAGCCTGTAGATGTTATAGCCTGTAGATGTTATAGCCTGCAGATGTTATAGCCTGTAGATGTTATAGACTATAGATGTTATAGCCTGTAGATGTTATAGCCTGTAGATGTTATAGCCTGCAGATGTTATAGACTATAGATGTTATAGCCTGTAGATGTTATAGCCTGTAGATATTATAGCCTGTAGATGTTATAGCCTGAAGATGTTATAGCCTGTAGATGTTATAGACTGTAGATGTTATAGCCTGCAGATGTTATAGCCTGTAGATGTTATAGCCTGCAGATGTTATAGACGTTATAGCCTGCAGATGTTATAGCCTGTAGATGTTATAGCCTGTAGATGTTAAAGCCTGTAGATGTTATAGCCTGAAGATGTTATAGACTGTAGATGTTATAGCCTGCAGATGTTATAGCCTGTAGATGTTATAGCCTGCAGATGTTATAGACTATAGATGTTATAGCCTGAAGATGTTATAGCCTGTAGATGTTATAGCCTGCAGATGTTATAGCCTGCAGATGTTATAGCCTGTAGATGTTATGGCCTGCATAGTTCTTGCACTCCAAATTGAAAAGTTTGACATCTTTACACTGTAGCCATTCTAGCAGATGCTCTCCAGAGTAACGTACAAGGGCTACATTCAACAAAGCAAGGTGAAACTATTTAAAAGCACAGCCATCTCATGTAAACCCTCAAAGTGGAGTGTCTGGAGTGAGGTTAACTTCTGAGTATAACGCAAACCGGTTCAAACTAATTCATTGTCAGGGGTAAGTAAGGACTTTTTCAAAATCTTTATTTCAACACAAAAACAAACACACAAACTTTCAACAAAGTACCCAAAACTGACACAATATGATATCCATATAAAATTGATGGTCTCCAATATAAAACAAAATTATATTGACACATATATTTATTGGAGTGGGAAGTTGGCATGGTGATATAAACAGGAAGACATGAGGGGGGAAGAAAAAGGAAAACATTCAAATGTTATTGACATCATGGATACATCTCAAATGGCACACAATTCCTTAAATACACTACCGGTCAAAACATTAAGAACACCTACTCATTCAAGGGTTTTTCTTTATTTTTTACTATTTTCTACATTGTAGAATAATATTGAAGACATTAAGACTATGAAATAACACATATGGAATCATGTAGTAACCAAAAAAGTGTTAAACAAATAGAAATACATAATAAAAATACACAGATTCTTCAAATAGCCACCCTTTGGCTTGATGATAGCTTTGTACACTCTTGGCATTCTCTCAACCAGCTTCATGAGATAGTCACCTGGAATGCATTTAAATGTGACAAGGTAGGGGTGGTATACAGAAGATAGCCCTATTTGGTAAAATACCAAGTCCATTTTATGGCAAGAACAGCTCAAATAAGTAAAGAGAAATGACAGTCCATCATTACTTTAAGACATGAAGATCAGTCAATATTGAACATTTCAAGAACTTTGAAAGTTTATTCAAGTGCAGTTGCAAAAACCATCAAGCGCTATGATGAAACTGGCTATACAGTTGAAATTTGTCCTTTGGTCTGGAGTCCAAATTGGAGATTTTTGGTTCCAACCACCATGTCTTTGTGAGACACGGTGTGGAGGAACGGATGATCTCCGCATGTGTATTTCCCGCCGTAAAGCACGGAGGAGGAGGTGTTATGGTGTGGGGGTGCTTTGCTGGTGACACTGTCTGTGATTTTTTTAGAATTCAAGGCACACTTAACCAGCATGGCTACCACAGCATTCTGCAGCGATGCACCATCCCATCTGGTTTGGGCTTAGTGGGACTATCATTTGTTTTTCAACAGGACA
Organism: Salmo trutta; assembly: GCF_901001165.1. NCBI lineage: Eukaryota > Metazoa > Chordata > Actinopteri > Salmoniformes > Salmonidae > Salmo > Salmo trutta. The sequence goes on along the minus strand of NC_042957.1, from coordinate 6,758,517 downwards.
ATGACCCAACACACCTCCAGGCTGTGTAATGGCTATTTTACCAAGAAGGGAGTGATGGAGTGCTGCATCAGATGACCTGGCCTCCACAATCCCCCGACCTCAACCAAATTGAGATGGTTTGGCATGTCGCACCGCAGAGTGAAGGAATAGCAGCCAACAAGTGCTCAGCATATGTGGGAACTCCTTCAAGACAGTTGGAAAAGCATTCCAGGTGAAGCTGGTTGAGAGAATGCCAAGAGTGTGCAAAGCTGTCATCAAGGCAAAGGGTGGCTATTTAAAGATTCTCAAATATAAAATATATTTTGATTTGTTTAACACTTTTATGCTTACTTCATGATTCCATATGTGTTATTTCATTGTTTTGATGACTTCACTATTATTTCACAATGTAGAACATTGTTTAAAAAAAATTAAGAAAAACCCTTGAATGATTAGGTGTTCTAAAACTTTTGGCCGGTAGTGTATGGGCCACAGTAGCATATGGGCCATGGTAGTGTACTACACAAGGAATAGGATGCCATTTGGGAAGTAGCCCATACATTTACTCTACTTCATGATTGTCTGTGGAGAAACAATATTAAAAAAAATATTAAAAAGCACAAAACAAAATAAGAAAATTGCTTGTAAGACATTTCCAGTCATGTCACTGTAATTAGTTTCGCATTAAATACTATATATATATATATATATATATATATATATATATATATATATATAGTATTTAATGCGAAACTAATTATATATATATATATATATATATATATATATATATATATATATTTAACAACATCGCTAAAACATCTTCAGGTCTTCTGCCACTATATTTCAGGATTGTATTTCGGGCTATAGGTTTTCTTCAGGGTTCTTCAAATCTATCCATTAGTCCTATAAGAAATCTATATGAAATATACAGTATACTACCTGTGTTCAGTGCAATCTATGAACATATTGTTGACATGGAAGAACCTGAATCATTTTATAAATCATTTGGAGTTTTACATGAAAAGTTTGGAATGATATACAAAGTCGAAGGGAAGCCTATAAAACAAGTTGACATTTACTAATACATAAAATAAATATGTTCAAAAACGGATGCATCATGGAGAATGTGAGGTATCCTACACACCAGCTATGAACTGAAATGTGGTGGTAGAGCTACAAGGTATGTATTTTGATTTAACCAGGCAAGTCAGTTAAGAACAAATTCTTATTTTCGATGACTGCCTAGGAACAGTGGGTTAACTGCCTTGTTCAGGAGCAGTTAACAGAGTTTTACCTTGTCAGCTCGGAGATTCGAACTTGTAACCTTTCAGTTACTAGTACAACACTCTAACCACTAGTCTAACTGCTGCCCCTGTATGTTATGTATGTTCTTGACCATGTAAGTGTGAATGGATTATGTCTATGTGAATACAGTGCCATCAGAAAGTATTTACACCTCCTTGACTTTTTCCACATTTTTGTTGTGTTACATTCTGAATTTAAAATGGATTACATTTAGTGTCACTGGCTTACACACAATACCCCTTAATTTTAAATTGAACCTTTATTTAACTAGGCAAGTCAGTTAACTTATTTACAATGACGGCCTACCCCGGACAAACCCTAACGACGCTGGGCCAATTATGCACCGCCCTATGGGTCTCCCAATCACAGCCAGTTGTGATACAGCCTGGAATGGAACCAGGGTCTGTAGTGACACCTCTAGCACTTAGAAGCAGTGCCTTAGACCACAGCGCCACTCAGGAGACCACTGGTTCATAATGTCAAAGTGGAATTATGTTTTTAGATATTTTGACAAATTAATAAAAAATGAAACGCTGAAATATCTTGAGTCTATAAGTATTCAACCCCTTTGTTATGGCAAGCCTAAATAAGTTCAGGAGTGAAATTTAGCTTAACAAGTCACATAATAAGTTGCATGGACTCACTCTGTGTGCAATAATATTGTTCAACATGATTTTTTTTTATGACTACCTCATACTCCACACGTACAGATAATTGTAAGACGCCTCAGTCGAGCAGTGAATTTAAAACACAGATTCAACCACAAAGACCAGGGAGGTTTTCCAATGCCTCGCAAAGAAGGGCACCTATTGGTAATTACACTTTGGATGGTGTATCATTACAGCCTGTCACTACAAAGATACAGGCGTCCTTCCTAACTCAGTTTCTTACCTTACCTCAGTTGCCGGAGAGGAAGAAAACTGCACAGGGAATTCACCATGAGGCCAATGGTGACTTTAAAACAGTTACAGAGTTTAATAGCTGTGATAGGAGACAACTGAGGATGGATCAACAACATAGTAGTCACTCCATAATACTAACCTCAATGACAGAGTGAAAAGAAGGAAGCCTGTACAGAATATAAATATTCCAGAACATGCATCCTGTTTGCAACAAGGCACTAAGGAATACTGCAAAAAATGTGGCAAAGAAATTAACTTTATGTCCTGAATACAAAGCTTTATGTTTGGGGCAAATCCAACATAACACATCACTGAGTATCACTCTTCACATTTTCAAGCATGGTGGTGGCTGCATCCTGTTATGGGTATGCTTGTCATCAGCAAGAACTAGGGAGTTTTTTAGGATAAAAATAAATGGCAAAATCCTAGAGGAAAACCTGGTTCAGTCTTCTTTTTCAGCAGGACTATAACCTAAACCACAAGGCCAAATATACACTGGAGTTGCATACCAAAACAACATTGAATGTTACAGAGTGGCTTAGTTACAGTTTTGACTTAAATCGGCTTGAAAATGTATGGCAAAACTTGAAAATGGTTGTCTAGCAATGATCACCAACCAACTTGTGGGCTTGCATTTTTTTTCTTCTATAATGTGCAAATATTGTACAATCCATGTGTGTAAAGCTCTTAGAGACTTACCCAGAAATACTCACAGCTGGAATCACTCTTAGAGACTTACCCAGAAAGACTCACAGCTGTAATCACTCTTAGAGACTTACCCAGAAGGACACACAGCTGTAATCACTCTTAGAGACTTACCCAGGACACACAGCTGTAATCACTCTTAGAGACTTACCCAGAAGGACACACAGCTGTAATCACTCTTAGAGACTTACCCAGGACACACAGCTGTAATCACTCTTAGAGACTTACCCAGAAAGACTCACAGCTGTAATCACTGCCAAAGGTGATTCTAACATGTATTGACTTGGGGAGGGGGGGGGGGGTTGAATACTTATGTAAATTAGACATTTCTGTATTTCCTTCTCTTTTTTTTGTTGACAAATGTTAGAGTTTTTCTTCCACTTTTAAATTAGAGAGTAATTTGTGTAGATCGTTGACAAAAAAAAAGACAATTAAATGAATTGGGGAAAAGTCCAGGGGTGTGAATGCTGTATGTTTCTCTCTATGGTCTATGTATAAAAGCCCTTTACCAGTTTCCTACATCGATTTACAAAACCTGATTGAACAACATGTAAACCCTCTTGCATGGTAACACATTAACAGAGAGCGCAACATGATCTAAGATACCAGAACTTGGGACTGGAGCAGGATTGCCACCATATTGTGTTGCTTCTTTTTTTTACAAACAAAGCATCCATCCAACAGTCACAATAACCAGAAATGTATAAATAAGACCAGTTTTAAATTAATAACGATTTAGATCGTTGTCATGAGGTACTTTTAGTATCCTAGTAACCACAAACCTGGCTAAGATCCAACTGAAATTAAATAATGGCTGCAATGACCCCACAAAAAATAAAAGGATGCTCGGTAAGTCCTGTGAGTAACGCTATTTCAAATATGCAACATGTCTTGGTGCAATATGAAAGAACGTCACTGTGAAATCTTAACAAGGAGAGGACTGGAAACTGAAATGTAAACAAACAGACATAAATTCTCCTTGTTTCCGGTACATAATGTATTTTTGACCTCAGCACAAACATCTCTAGCGAGCTAACAGTCAGAAGAGACTACATGGTAGAACAGCGTAGTGTCAAACACTACGTAGCAAAGATGACTATTTGACGATTTTCTTTGTGGTTTTTATAACCCACATCATGACATTGTTTCGACTTCAGAGGTAGAGGAGAGTACTTAGATAGAAACTGAGAAACTGAACGAGATGAGACTGAATATGCACCCTGAGCCTGTAAATCCATTGTGTGTGTGTGTGTGTGTGTGTGTGTGTGTGTGTGTGTGTGTGTGTGTGTGTGTGTGTGTGTGTGTGACGCTATGGCTCTTCATAGGCTGAGGCCTTGTCCTTCAACAGATCCAAACACAGGTGACAGCTCCAGCTCCCTAAAGAGAGAGAGAGAGAGAGAGAGGGGGAGAGAGAGAGAGAGAGAGAGAGAGAGAGAGAGAGGAAGAGAGAGAGAGAGAGAGAAGAAGAGAGAGAGAAAGAGAGAGAGAGGAAGAGAGAGAGAAAGAGAGAGATAGAGAGGAAGAGAGAGAGAGAGAGAGAGAGAGAGAGAGAGAGAGAGGAAGAGAGAGAGAGGGGTGATCTTGTTGTTGGGGACTGTGTTATTTTCAGAGCTCTAAGTGATGTGCTGTACCTCTGTGTAATGTCTGAAGTTTAAAAACATTGTTCAGGATCTCTCTGTTTCACAAGCCACACTCAAAGTCTCACAGTACACACGTCAAGAGAGATTATCACTGAGCCGCCATGTGTGGTCTGTGGTACGGCCTTACCTTCAGGTCTTTATAATGTAAACTATAAGATTCAGTGGTTTTACCTTCAGGAGGCTTGGTCAGTAACTCTATGTAACTCTGTAATATCTAGACCGTAGAGGTTAAAGGTGGAATCCTCAGCAGAGGAAACAGCGCCAATTGGAAGCTTTAAGAGGTTTGCGTAGTAAGTAGTGCTGAGTTATCATACATGCCCTTACCCTAGGAGGGTGTCTATTATTTATATATTACACAGTATAACTCAGTGGTCTATAATATGTACAGTATAACACAGTGGTCTATAATATGTACAGTATAACACAGTGGTCTATAATATGTACAGTATAACACAGTGGTCTATAATATATACAGTATAACACAGTGGTCTATAATATGTACAGTATAACTCAGTGGTCTATAATATATACAGTATAACACAGTGGTCTATAATATGTACAGTATAACTCAGTGGTCTATAATATGTACAGTATAACACAGTGGTCTATAATATGTACAGTATAACACAGTGGTCTATAATATGTACAGTATAACACAGTGGTCTATAATATGTACAGTATAACACAGTGGTCTTTAATATGTACAGTATAACTCAGTGGTCTATAATATATACAGTATAACACAGTGGTCTATAATATATACAGTATAACTCAGTGGTCTATAATATGTACAGTATAACTCAGTGGTCTATAATATATACAGTATAACACAGTGGTCTATAGTATATACAGTATAACACAGTGGTCTATAGTATATACAGTATAACACAGTGGTCTATAATATATACAGTATAACTCAGTGGTCTATAATATATACAGTATAACACAGTGGTCTATAGTATATACAGTATAACACAGTGGTCTATAATATATACAGTATAACACAGTCTTACCCTCAGGAGGTTGGGTCATGGGGGGCTTCAGACAGTACATGTGGTATCCTCTATCACAGTCGTCACAGAACAACAGCTGGTCCTACAGACACAGACAACCACACAATGTTAACTCACTTCTCAAGACAGTAGTAGCAGTGGTAACTGAGACAACGTGGTAACTGAGACAACGTGGTAACTGAGACAACGTGGTAACTGAGGCAACGTGGTAACTGAGACAACGTGGTAACTGAGACAACGTGGTAACTAAGACAACGTGGTAACTGAGACAATGTGGTAACCGAGACAACGTGGTAACTGAGACAACGTGGTAACTGAGACAACGTGGTAACCGAGACAACGTGGTAACTGAGACAACGTGGTAACTGAGACAACGTGGTAACCGAGACAACGTGGTAACTGAGACAACGTGGTAACCGAGACAACGTGGTAACTGAGACAACGTGGTAACTGAGACAACGTGGTAACTGACACAACGTGGTAACTGAGACAACGTGGTAACTGAGACAACGTGGTAACTGAGACAACGTGGTAACTGAGACAACGTGGTAACTGGTAGCTGAGACAACGTGGTAACTGCACAACGTGGTAACTGAGACAACGTGGTAACTGAGACAACGTGGTAACTGAGACAACGTGGTAACTAAGACAACGTGGTAACTAAGACAACGTGGTAACTGACACAACGTGGTAACTGACACAACGTGGTAACTGAGACAACGTGGTAACTGAGACAACGTGGTAACTGAGTCAACGTGGTAACTGAGACAACGTGGTAACTGGTAGCTGAGACAACGTGGTAACTGAGACAACGTGGTAACTGGTAGCTGAGACAATGTGGTAACTAAGACAACGTGGTAACTGGTAGCTGAGACAACGTGGTAACTAAGACAACGTGGTAACTGAGACAACGTGGTAACTGAGACAATGTGGTAACTGGTAGCTGAGACAACGTGGTAACTAAGACAATGTGGTAACTGGTAGCTGAGACAACGTGGTAACTAAGACAACGTGGTAACTAAGACAATGTGGTAACTGGTAGCTGAGACAACGTGGTAACTGAGACAACGTGGTAACTGAGACAACGTGGTATCTGAGACAACGTGGTAACTAAGACAATGTGGTAACTAAGACAACGTGGTAACTGACACAACGTGGTAACTAAGACAACGTGGTAACTGAGACAACGTGGTAACTGAGACAACGTGGCAACTGAGACAACGTGGTAACTAAGACAACGTGGTAACTGGTAGCTGAGACAATGTGGTAACTAAGACAACGTGGTAACTGGTAGCTGAGACAATGTGGTAACTAAGACAACGTGGTAACTGGTAGCTGAGACAATGTGGTAACTGAGACAACGTGGTAACTGGTAGCTGAGACAACGTGGTAACTAAGACAACGTGGTAACTAAGACAACGTGGTATCTGAGACAACGTGGTAACTAAGACAATGTGGTAACTGGTAGCTGAGACAACGTGGTAACTGAGACAACGTGGTAACTGAGACAACGTGGTATCTGAGACAACGTGGTAACTAAGACAATGTGGTAACTAAGACAACGTGGTAACTGACACAACGTGGTAACTGAGTAAACGTGGTAACTGAGACAACGTGGTAACTGAGACAATGTGGTATCTGAGACAACGTGGTAACTAAGACAATGTGGTAACTAAGACAACGTGGTAACTGACACAACGTGGTAACTGAGTAAACGTGGTAACTGAGACAACGTGGTAACTGAGACAACGTAGTAACTGGTAGCTGAGACAACGTGGTAACTAAGACAACGTGGTAACTGGTAGCTGAGACAACGTGGTAACTGAGACAACGTGGTAACTGAGACAACGCCACATCACTGACACAATACAACTGACACAATGTTAAATCCCTTCCACTGTGAATTTACAGAAATGCCTTTCAAGACAATGGTAGCCCACTGAGCTAAAGCCTAATGGCTAGGTAGTTCAAATCAATCAAATCAAATGTATTTATATAGCCCTTCTTACATCAGCTGATATCTCAAAGTGCTGTACAGAAACCCAGCCTAAAACCCCAAACAGCAAGCAATGCAGGTGTAGAAGCACGGTGGCTTGTAGGAGATAACAAGAGTCTTCAGTCTAAAGGAATCTTCTGGGCCCAGATGAAAGCGTTTCAGAGTAGGCACTTTTTGAATACAGGCCAAGGTCTAGAAACAGTTATTCAAAGCACTTACGTCGTTCTCGGAGGTGCCACAGAGGCTGCAGGACTTGCACTCGATGCACTGCCACTGGTAGGTCTTCACCGCTGTCATCATGTTGTCTGTGAACTGCAGACAGGTTGGGTGGCCTGGGAAGGGAAGGAGGGAGGACGCCTCATTTACATCGCAACTCAACACAGAAAGACAACATCTGCGATTGTTTTTTATAAACTTCAATAACAGTGAATAAGCTAGATAGTGTTGATAGATGTTAAATGAATAAAACAGGTATCCAGTTGCTGTCTGTCTCCTCAGAGATAGGTAGGTCATTCATAAGTCATGACAAGGTCTAGCTAAAGTCACACTACAGTAAAAAAGGACCATGGTTAACTGTAGCCTTTATAGATATTACCTGCTTTCTGCTGACATAGATAATAGCAGACTTGTGACTGTCCTACATTTTCCATTGTGGTGTTGTCAGTAACAATAAAAAACGTTACCCATTCATAGTTCTCATCAGAGTGTCAATGGGATGTCAATGAGCCATAAACTAAAACCTAAACACTCATCTCATCTCTCTGAAACCAGACAGTCCTGGCAGAGAATCACGGGACTGGGCATGCTGCCAAACACACAGTCCTGCCTTGCCCTCTCTCTCTCTCTCCCCCTCTCTCTCCCCCCTCTCTCTCTCCCGCTCTCTCTCTCTCTATCTCTCTCCCACTCTCTCCCCCCTCTCTCTCTCCCTCTCTCTCTATCTCTCTCCCGCTCTCTCCCCCCTCTCTCTCTCCCGCTCTCTCTCTCTCTCTCTCTCTTTGTTATTATGCATTAACGGAAGGGGGATTGAATTGAATGGGAAATGACTGTGTCGTTGATAGTTTTATATCTAATCGATCAATTTAAGACACGTTGCTAGACACATTTTCTAGCCCATCTTGGGCCCGAGAGCCGGAGTGAACGTGTGATTGTCTAGGTATTTGGATAGGTAGAGTCTCCCATCCTGGTGGACCAATGACTGACACATTCATCCAATCATCTTCTTTACACCGGTTCCTACATCAGCCGGTTTCAATGGTCTCTATAGCCAGAGGGACATTGAACATGCCGATTGGTTCTTACCTCTCGGCTAACCATCCTCTCTGGCCAATGGAGCGACTCAAGAGTCCGGAACACCCCTCCTCCACACCCTAACAGTCCAGAGGTAACAGTAGCATGGCCAAGAGGTGTAGGACCAGTTTATATTTGGGTATATAGCGCAGTCTGTAGTGCAGTCTGTAGTGTAGTCTTAGTGCAGTCTGTAGTGCAGTCTATAGTGCAGTCTATAGTGCAGTCTGTAGTGCAATCTATAGTGCAGTCTGTAGTGCAGTCTGTAGTGCAGTCTATAGTGCAGTCTATAGTGCAGTCTGTAGTGCAGTCTGTAGTGCAGTCTGTAGTGCAGTCTGTAGTGCAGCCTGTAGTGCAGTCTGTAGTGCAGTCTGTAGTGTAGTCTATAGTGCAGTCTATAGTGCAGTCTGTAGTGCAGTCTGTAGTGCAGTCTGTAGTGCAGTCTGTAGTGCAGTCTGTAGTGCAGTCTGTAGTTCAGTCTGTAGTTCAGTCTATAGTGCAGTCTATAGTGCAGTCTGTAGTGCAGTCTGTAGTGCAGTCTGTAGTGCAGTCTGTAGTGCAGTCTATTTTGCAGTCTGTAGTGCAGTCTGTAGTGCAGTCTGTAGTGCAGTCTGTAGTGCAGTCTATAGTGCAGTCTATAGTGCAGTCTATAGTGCAGTCTGTAGTGCAGTCTGTAGTGCAGTCTGTAGTGCAGTCTATTTTGCAGTCTATTTTGCAGTCTATAGTGCAGTCTGTAGTGCAGTCTGTAGTGCAGTCTATAGTGCAGTCTGTAGTGCAGTCTGTAGTGCAGTCTATAGTGCAGTCTGTAGTGCAGTCTGTAGTGCAGTCTATAGTGCAGTCTGTAGTGCAGTCTGTAGTGCAGTCTGTAGTGCAGTCTGTAGTGCAGTCTGTAGTGCAGTCTATAGTGCAGTCTGTAGTGCAGTCTGTAGTGCAGTCTATAGTGCAGTCTGTAGTGCAGTCTGTAGTGCAGTCTGTAGTGCAGTCTGTAGTGCAGTCTGTAGTGCAGTCTGTAGTGCAGTCTATAGTGCAGTCTGTAGTACAGTCTATAGTGCAGTCTGTAGTGCAGTCTATAGTGCAGTCTGTAGTGCAGTCTGTAGTGCAGTCTATAGTGCAGTCTGTAGTGCAGCCTGTAGTGCAGTCTGTAGTGCAGTCTGTAGTGCAGTCTGTAGTGCAGTCTATAGTGCAGTCTGTAGTGCAGTCTGTAGTGCAGTCTGTAGTGCAGTCTGTAGTGCAGTCTATAGTGCAGTCTGTAGTGCAGTCTGTAGTGCAGTCTATAGTGCAGTCTATAGTGCAGTCTGTAGTGCAGTCTGTAGTGCAGTCTGTAGTGCAGTCTGTAGTGCAGTCTATAGTGCAGTCTGTAGTACAGTCTATAGTGCAGTCTGTAGTGCAGTCTATAGTGCAGTCTGTAGTGCAGTCTGTAGTGCAGTCTATAGTGCAGTCTGTAGTGCAGTCTGTAGTGCAGTCTGTAGTGCAGTCTGTAGTGCAGTCTGTAGTGCAGTCTATAGTGCAGTCTGTAGTGCAGTCTGTAGTGCAGTCTGTAGTGCAGTCTGTAGTGCAGTCTGTAGTGCAGTCGTGCAGTCTGTAGTGCAGTCTGTAGTGCAGTCTATAGTGCAGTCTGTAGTACAGTGTACTCACCAGAGCGGCCGCAGTCAGAGCAGGACACCAGCTCCTCAGCCTGGCCAGTCTTCCTGTTAGAGTCAGAGTCTCCCAGACAGAAGTCACAGTAGTCGTTAGGAATGATGGAGCCGTCTGCAGCCCTCTGAGCTGTGGAGGGGGAAGACAGGTGTGAGAGAAGAAGTCGCCTGGGTGCCAGTCTGTTTCTTCTCATTGACTTGACAATGACATTAACGGAGTTGGCAAGAACGTAAATCGAGAGGAGACGCTAGAGGAGAAGTCCTAAAGATGCTATTTGAGGCGGCATCCCAAAAGCTACAGAGTTAATCATTACCCATAATGCAGTTCAATTGTGATCCTGACTGTGTTGTTCAGTTTAGTCCACAGAGGACTAGCAACACACATACAGTAAGCTGTAAGAGCTGTTATAAGACTACTAATGGTTTCATCAGCAACTTGTATAACCCTGTATTACTATTAGTTTAAAACCCAGATAACACAGTCCTCTCTTACGTTTGTGGTTGTCCGGGTCTGGTCGGTGTGGTGGCGAGGACGGTGGTATCTCTTCCTCCCTCTCCTCCCTCTCCTCCCTCTCCTCCCCCTCCTCCTCCGCCAGGTGTGTGTGTGCGTAGTGGTAGCTCAGACCTGGACGGTTCTTATAGCGCTTCCCACAGACTGTAGAACCACAGAACACAGAAGCATTCGAATATATTAGAACCACAGAACACAGAAGCATTAGAATATATTAGAACCACAGAACACAGAAGCATTAGAATATATTAGAACCACAGAACACAGAAGCATTAGAATATATTAGAACCACAGAACACAGAAGCATTAGAATATATTAGAACCACAGAACACAGAAGCATTAGAATATATTAGAACCACAGAACACAGAAGCATTAGAATATATTAGAACCACAGAACACAGAAGCATTAGAATACATTAGAACCACAGAAGCATTAGAATGCATTAGAACCACAGAAACATGAGAAAATGTTTTGAACCAGAGAGAAAAGCTGAGGTTCTAACTGACCGAGTCCAATAACAAACTCACTGTTTCTGTTCCAAAACGTTTTGCTATTGTGTGCACTACTGAACACGCCCCAGCTCTCAAGGCAAAGGACCAACCGTTTACACAGTACTAAATGATTTGTTGAGCAGGGCTTTTTCTTCCAAAAGACATCTGAGATTTCTAATTGTCTAACTAACAACAACACTAGAGAAGTCATTTACCAGCACATTCCTGCTACTAGCCTATGATCACTTATATTAATAAAGTCTCTATGAATGTCCTCCCTGGGAAGAGACAGCTGTAGTACTCCATCACATCCTGTAGCCATCGTAAAAGAAACGATGTGGACGCACTAAAAACCCTCTGTTGAGAATGTTGTTATTTAGCACAGGTTAGGTTTGTTTGGTAACATTGCAGTGACAGTAGGTTAGGTTGTCTGCGATACCCAGAAACCCGCAGTGACAGCATTGTTACAACGCTACAGAAACATGCATTAGCTCAGCTGATGCTCAAAGATCATTCTTCCCCAGCAACTTGATAACAAACCAGCAGATACTCTAGAGTTATGTTAGTGCCATGCAAGCTTGCTTTGGTCTTGGGAATTAAGAATCAATGCTTATGCAAATACAAAGCACAATAGTGATAAATATTGGTTAGCTCAAACGTAGCATGGAAGCCAGACGCCTTCATGCTTTAGCCAATCCTATTGTTAGTCAAAGTAGAAAGAAAAACAAAAAGCCAAGCAGGGTCGCATTCAGGACGGTGCAACATAGAAATCGACTGTATAGAGCTGACATTATTCCCTATTCTATATGACTTAGATTCATGTCTGTTCTACTAAATATATTTCTATCTGGATGTCCTGTAACATTGTACCCATCTGAACACGACCCAGGCTAGCTCAACCCAGCCCCAGTAGCAGCATCATCAGTAGCCCCAGTAGCAGCCCCAGTAGCAGCATCATCAGTAGCCCCAGTAGCAGCCCCAGTAGCAGCATCAGTAGCCCCAGCAGCATCCCCAGCAGCATCCTCAGCAGCATCCCCAGTAGCAGCCCCAGTAGCAGCCCCAGTAGCAGCATCAGCAGCAGCCCCAGTAGCAGCATCAGCAGCAGCCCCAGTAGCAGCCCCAGTAGCAGCATCAGCAGCTGCCCCAGTAGCAGCATCAGCAGCAGCCCCAGTAGCAGCCCCAGTAGCAGCATCATCAGCAGCCCCAGTAGCAGCATCAGCAGCAGCCCCAGTAGCAGCCCCAGTAGCAGCCCCAGTAGCAGCATCATCAGCAGCCCCAGTAGCAGCATCAGCAGCAGCCCCAGTAGCAGCCCCAGTAGCAGCCCCAGTAGCAGCATCAGTAGCAGCCCCAGTAGCAGCCCCAGTAGCAGCATCAGCAGCAGCCCCAGTAGCAGCAGCCCCAGTAGCAGCATCAGTAGCAGCCCCAGTAGCAGCAGCCCCTGTAGCAGCAGCCCCAGTAGCAGCCCCAGTAGCAGCAGCCCCAGTAGCAGCAGCCCCAGTAGCAGCCCCAGTAGCAGCAGCCCCAGTAGCAGCCCCAGTAGCAGCAGCCCCAGTAGCAGCCCCAGCAGCACCAGTAGCAGCCCCAGTAGCAGCATCAGCAGCAGCCCCAGTAGCAGCCCCAGTAGCAGCAGCCCCAGTAGCAGCCCCAGTAGCCCCAGTAGCAGCATCAGTAGCAGCCCCAGTAGCAGCCCCAGTAGCAGCACCAGTAGCAGCACCAGTAGCAGCACCAGTAGCAGCCCCAGTAGCAGCAGCCCCAGTAGCAGCCCCAGTAGCAGCCCCAGTAGCCCCAGTAGCAGCACCAGTAGCAGCACCAGTAGCAGCAGCCCCAGTAGCAGCCCCAGTAGCAGCCCCAGTAGCAGCAGCCCCAGTAGCAGCCCCAGTAGCAGCCCCAGTAGCAGCCCCAGTAGCAGCAGCCCCAGTAGCAGCAGCCCCAGTAGCAGCCCCAGTAGCAGCCCCAGTAGCAGCAGCCCCAGTAGCAGCCCCAGTAGCAGCAGCCCAGTAGCAGCCCCAGTAGCAGCAGCCCCAGTAGCAGCCCCAGTAGCAGCCCCAGTAGCAGCCCAGTAGCAGCCCCAGTAGCAGCCCCAGTAGCAGCAGCCCCAGTAGCAGCCCCAGTAGCAGCCCCAGTAGCAGCCCCAGTAGCAGCCCCAGTAGCAGCAGCCCCAGTAGCCCCTGATCTTGTCATCAGAGAAGCCAGACAGAGAAAAGATAGCGACAAGTCCATATACCTGAGTCAGCAGTTTTTGAGTTATGCTTTTGTTTGTATCTGTCTGGAAGGAACAGAGGAGACATAAAAGCAAATGAGAGAAAAACGAAAAATGAAAGAAAAAGAAAAAAAATGAGAGTGAGTTTCATTCAAAGGGGCTATAATATCTAATGACATGAGCACCAGTTTCTCTGATGTTTTCCTTTAAGTAGAAGTAGCATGCTATGCTAACGTCCGACATGCTAGCTGGACTATCCACATACTCGGCTATCTCCATTCTACAGGGAGAGAAGAGAGTTGCTCTCATCCCAATGAAAGCAAAATAAGGTTATTGATCTTAAACTATGTCAGGCAGCTGGTAATGTCCAGATACAGACACACCTTCACCTTTAGATAAGTACAAATATATATAGAATATTGAGACCTAACAAATAAAACAAACCAAAAAATGTACTCAAACTGTGTCTACATATGAATATTCAGATGAGCTTCTCAGGTCATGTGTTATTAATGTTATTAACGTAACAACGTTTTTAACTGTGTTACTTGTACAGAAATATAGGAGACGTCTGGGAGTTTGCTGCTGTCTTACTGTCACAGACGTAAGGTTTATCCACGTCGTCGTTGGACACAGCCTCTGCCCTCCTGCGGCTGGATCCTCGGCCCTGTGGAGAGACAAGAACAGGAACATTCACAATAGGAACCCTCCCTCTTTCCCGAATTCTTAAAAATCCTTTTCACACTACGACAGATTCTCTAGAGGTCTCGTGAGAATGACCTCGACTATACCTTTTTGTGAATGTGAACTTGCTACGTCTCTACCGCTACATCTGGAGGTAAAGCACGACACTGGCCCCCCTCAGAAAAGGACAGTTATCCTCCTCAGAACAGGACAGTTATCCCCCTCAGAACAGGACAGTTATCCCCCTCAGAACAGGACAGTTATCCCCCTCAGAACAGGACAGTTATCACCCTCAGAACAGGACAGTTATCCCCCTCAGAACAGGACAGTTATCCCCCTCAGAACAGGACAGTTATCCCCCTCAGAACAGGACAGTTTCCCCTTCAGAACAGGACAGTTTCCCCCTCAGAACAGGACAGTTACCCCCCTCAGAACAGGACAGTTATCCCCCTCAGAGCAGGACAGTTATCCCCCTCAGAACAGGACAGTTTCCCCCTCAGAACAGGACAGTTCCCCCTCAGAACAGGACAGTTATCCCCCTCAGAACAGGACAGTTATCCTCTCAGAGCAGGACAGTTATCCTCCTCAGAACAGGACAGTTATCCCCCTCAGAGCAGGACAGTTTCCTCCTCAGAGCAGGACAGTTCCCCCTCAGAGCAGGACAGTTATCCCCCTAAGAACAGGACAGTTATCCTTCTCAGAACAGGACAGTTTCCCCCTCAGAACAGGACAGTTATCCTCCTCAGAACAGGACAGTTATGCCCCTCAGAACAGGACAGTTATCCCCCTCAGAACAGGACAGGTATCCCCCTCAGAACAGGACAGGTATCCCCCTCAGAACAGGGCAGTTATCCTCCTTAGAACAGGACAGTTATCCCCCTCAGAACAGGACAGTTATCCCCCTTAGAACAGGACAGTTATCCCCCTCAGAGCAGGACAGTTATCCCCCTCAGAACAGGACAGTTATCCCCCTCAGAGCAGGACAGTTATCCCCCTCAGAACAGGACGGTTATCCCCCTCAGAACAGGAAGGTTATCCCCCTCAGAGCAGGACAGTTATCCCCCTCAGAACAGGACAGTTATCCCCCTCAGAGCAGGACAGTTATCCCCTCAGAGCAGGACAGTTATCCTCCTCAGAACAGGACAGTTATCCCCCTCAGAACAGGACAGTTATCCCCCTCAGAACAGGACAGTTATCCCCCTCAGAACAGGACAGTTATCCCCTCAGAACAGGACAGTTATCCCCCTCAGAACAGGACAGTTATCCCCCTCAGAGCAGGACAGTTATCCTCTCAGAACAGGACAGTTATCCCCCTCAGAACAGGACAGTTATCCTCCTCAGAACAGGACAGTTATCCCCCTCAGAGCAGTACACTTATCCCCCTCAGAACAGGACAGTTATCCCCCTCAGAACAGGACAGTTATCCCCTCAGAACAGGACAGTTATCCCCCTCAGAACAGGACAAGTATCCCCCTCAGAACAGGACAGTTATCCCACTCAGAACAGGACAGTTATCCCCCTCAGAACAGGACAGTTATCCCCCTCAGAGCAGGACAGTTTCCCCCTCAGAACAGGACAGTTATCCCCCTCAGAACAGGACAGTTTCCCCTCAGAACAGGACAGTTATCCTTCTCAGAACAGGACAGTTATCCTTCTCAGAACAAGACAGTTACCCCCCTCAGAACAAGACAGTTATCCCCTCAGAACAGGACAGTTATCCCCCTCAGAACAGGACAGTTATCCCCCTCAGAACAGGACAGTTATCCCCCTCAGAACAGGACAGTTATCCCCCTCAGAACAGGACAAGTATCCCCCTCAGAACAGGACAGTTATCCCCCTCAGAACAGGACAGTTATCCCCCTCAGAACAGGACAGTTATCCCCCTCAGAACAGGACAGTTTCCCCCTCAGAACAGGACAGTTTCCCCCTCAGAACAGGACAGTTATCCCCCTCAGAGCAAGACAGTTATCCCCCTCAGAACAGGACATTGTGAACAGAATTGTCTCATTCAGCACAACACTCCTACAGTATAAATGGCAATAGCAGAGCAATGATTTTGATACAGCTGAAATGTATAGACATTTTCCAGATTTGTTATTTTGAGACTTGAAATTTGAAACCTGAAATTACAGTTAAATTCTGAAATTGACGGCTGCACTGAGCCACATATAAATACGGAAGCCCATCCCCTCCACCAAAAGAAATGCATAATGTCAATAGTAGATCATAAAAAAAGGATATGTTTTTTCTTCATTTTTAACATTGTTTGGTTATTTCAGAGGCGGTCCCAGAGTGATGAGGGGGGGGGACTGTTTTCCTGGGGCCCAGAGTGTTTCCTGATCTGGTAGGCTAACCTAACCAACTCCGGACCCTAGTTGAAGGGTGTGACATAAAAAGTAATCAGCTGTAAAAAAAAAAACGGGGTAAGATGGGACCATAAATCATGAAAACATTTAAAACCCTGTCAAACTGCAGCAATCTTGCACAAAACTAACAGAGGGGGTCTTTTACAGAAACAAAGAGACATCAACTGCGATTGGACAAAAATGAACAGGGCTGAGCTTGTTGTATACAGGGTTGTATGGTGTAGGACCATGGTGTAGGACCATGGTGTAGGACCATGCATCTGGTGTAGGACCATGGTGTAGGATCATGGTGTAGGACCATACATCTGGTGTAGGACCATGGTGTAGGACCATGGTGTAGGACCATGGTGTAGGACCATGGTGTAGGACCATGTATCTGGGGTAGGACCATGGTGTAGGACCATGTATCTGGTGTAGGACCATGGTGTAGGACCATGGTGTAGGACCATGGTGTAGGACCATGGTGTAGGACCATGTGTCTGTGTCATCCAGTATGTCATCACTATTGTGGTGATTGATTCATTGT
>NC_042957.1:6661275-6736275 GCF_901001165.1 Salmo trutta | reverse complement strand
TTAAAAAGCATGTGAAAAAGGTAATTCAAATAACCAAATTCAACCTAGCTAATTTCCGATTTATACGAAATTGTTTGACCACAGAGGTAGCAAGACTGTACTTCAAATCGATGATACTCCCCCACTTAACATACTGCTTGACTAGTTGGACCCAAGCTTGCTATACAACATTAAAACCTATTCAGTCTGTCTACAAACAGGCTCTCAAAGTGCTCGATAGGAAGCCCAATAGCCATCATCACTGTTACATCCTCAGAAAGCATGAGCTCCTGAGTTGGGAAAATCTGGTGCAATACACCGACGCATGTCTTGTATTCCAGATCCTAAATGGCCTGGCTCCCCCTCCACTCAGTACTTTTGTTACACAGAAAATCCAAACATATGGCAGCAGATCCACAAGGTCTGCCATGAGAGGTGACTGTATAGTTCCCTTAAGGAAAAGCACCTTTAGTAAATCCGCTTTCTCTGTGAGAGCGTCCCATGTCTGGAATACACTGCCATCAGACACACATAACTGCACCACATATAACACTTTCACAAAATGCATGAAGACATGGCTAAAGGTCAATCAGATTTGTGAACATAATCCCTAGCTGTGTATTGCCGCTTTCCATGTTGTCTGTTGTCTGTAGCTTGTGAGGTGTGGAAACACTTTGTTTTTATGGATTTTGTCTTGTTGCTTTTTGTTCTATGTTGCTCTGTCTGTATACTACATCTTGCTTGTCCTATGTTGCTCTGTCTTTATGCTATGTCTTGCTTGTCCTATGTTACTCTGCGTGTGCTCACTGTTCTATGATTGTCTATATTGTAATTGTTTTTAATAACCTGCCCAGGGACTGCGGTTGAAAATTAGCCGGCTGGCTAAAACCGGCACTTTTACTGAAACGTTGATTAATGTGCACCGTCCCTGTAAAAATAAAATAAACTCAAACTCAAATTGGGGGAGAGGTCTGGCTGTTTCCTATTGGTCGAAACCAGGAGGTAATTGGGGGAGAGGTCTGGCTGTTTCCTATTGGTCTAAACCAGGAGGTCATTGGGGGAGAGGTCTGGCTGTTTTCTTAGATAATTCTGTTAATTTCTTCTAACCCCTCCCTCTCTTCTTCTAACCCCTCCCCCTCTTCTTCTAACCCCTCCCCCTCTTCTTCTAACCCTTTCTACCCCTCTCTCTGTGTCCCTCCTTCCCTCTCCTACCCCTCTCTCTGTGTCCCTCCTTCCCTCTCCTACCCCTCTCTCTGTGTCCCTCCTTCCCTCTCCTACCCCTCTCTCTGTGTCCCTCCTTCCTCCTCCTACCCCTCTCTCTGTGTCTCTCCTTCCTCCTCCTACCCCTCTCTCTGTGTCCCTCCTTCCCTCTTCTACCCCTCTCCTGTGTCTCTCCTTCCTCCTCCAACCCCTCTCTCTGTGTCCCTCCTTCCCTCTCCTACCCCTCTCTCTGTGTCCCTCCTTCCCTCTCCTACCCCTCTCTCTGTGTCTGCGTAGGTAGGTTTACTTTGACGAGACACCTGCAACCGCCATGCTGTATCAACTGAGCCCCACGGGCTTATATGATTATATCAGCGGTTCAGTCAGTGTACTGTAGTCAGTGTACTGTAGTCAGTGTATTGTAGTCAGTGTACTGTAGTCAGTGTACTGTAGTCAGTGTACTGTAGTTAGTGTACTGTGGTCAGTGTACTGTAGTCAGTGTATTGTAGTCAGTGTATTGTAGTCAGTGTACTGTAGTCAGTGTACTGTAGTTAGTGTACTGTAGTCAGTGTACTGTTAGGCTGTAACATCCCACACGGTACCCTAGTCCCTATATAGTGCACTACTTTTGACCAGAACCCATAAGGTCCATAGTGCACTATGTAGGGAATAGGTTACCATTTGTCTTTCATCTGTCTGCCTGGAGGTCTGTCTGTCTGTCTGCCTGCCTGTCTGTCTCTCTGTCTGTCTTCCTGTCTGCCTGGAGGTCTGTCTGCCTGCCTGTCTGTCTCTCTGTCTGTCTCCCTGTCTGCCTGTCTGTCTCTCTGTCTGTCTCCCTGTCTGCCTGGAGGTCTGCCTGCCTGTCTGTCTGTCTGTCTGTCTGTCTGTCTGTCTGTCTGTCTGTCTGTCTGTCTGTCTGTCTGTCTGTCTGTCTGTCTGTCTGTCTGCCTGCCTGCCTGCCTGCCTGCCTGCCTTGGTATAATCCCCATGTCTTCCCACTGTGTTTCCTACCAGTCTGTCTCCTTTTCATAACAATCGGTAATCTGTGTTTTTGGCCACCGATTTGCCGATTTTTTAAAATGTATTTATTTGTTATTTTTTTACACCTTTATTTAACTAGGCAAGTCAGATTAAGAACACATTCTTATTTTCAATGATGGCCTAGGAACGGGGGTTAACTGCCTTGTTCAGGGGGGATTCGGGGATTCGTTTTTGCAACCTTCTGGTTACTAGCCCAACGCTCTAACCACCTGCCTTACATTGCACTCCACGAGGAGCCTGCATGGCAGGCTGACTACCTGTTACGCGAGGGCAGCAAGAAGCCAAGGTAAGTTGCTAGCTAGCATTAAACTTATCTTATAAAAAACTATCAATCTTAACATAATCACTAGTTAACTACACATGGTTGATGATATTACTAGTTTATCTAACGTGTCCTACGTTGCATATAATCGATGCGGTGCCTGTTAATTTCTCATTGAATCACAGTCTACTTCTCCAAACGGGTGCTGATTTAACAAGCGCATTTGCGAAAAAAGCACTGTCGTTGCACCAATGTACCTAACCATAAACATCAATGCCTTTCTTTAAAAACAATAAACAATTATATATTTTTAAACCTGCATATTTAGTTAATATTGCCTGCTAACATGAAATTGTGTCACATCTCTAGCGTTCATTGCACGCAAAGTCAGGGTATATGCAACAGTTTGGGCCGCCTGGCTCGTTGCGAACTAATTTGCCAGAATTTTTACGTAATTATGACATAACATTGAAGGTTGGGCAATGTAACAGGAATATTTAGACTTAGGGATGCCACCTGTTAGATAAAATACGGAACGGTTCCGAATTTCACTGACAGGAAAAACGTTTTGTTTTTGAGATGATAGTTTCCGGATTCGACCATATTAATGACCTAAGGCTCGTATTTCTGTGTGTTATTATGTGATAATTAAGTCTATGTGTCACGTCCTGACCAGTATAAAGGTTATTTGTTATTGTAGTTTGGTCAGGACGTGGCAGAGGGTATTTGTTTTATGTATTTCGGGGTGGTGGTTTATTTAGTAGGTTGTTTGATTTATTATTTCCGGGTTTTGGTTTATGTTCTATGTTTTGAACTTCTATGTTCTTTCTGGGTTGGTGTATTTCTATGTGTAGGTTAATGGGGGGTTGGACTCTCTGATTGAGAGTCCTATATATGGGTAATTGTTTGGTGTAGTGTTGTGGGAGATTGTTTCTTGTTTTGCTGAGTGTGCATGACAAGACTGTTTTGTTGTTCGTGAGTTCTTCGTTTTTGTTATTTTGGTGTTCACTTTATTTTAAAATAAATACAAGATGAGCATCCACATTCCTGCTGCGTTTTAGTCCTCCATTCCCGACGACAACCGTTACACTATGATTTGATAGAGCAGTCTGACTGAGCGATGGTAGGCAGCAGCAGGCTCGTAAGCATTCATTCAAAACTGCACTTTCGTGCGTTTTGCCAGCAGCCCTACGCAATGCATTGCGCTGTTTATGACTTCAAGCCTATCAACTCCCAAGATGAGGCTGGTGTAACCGATGTCAAATGGCTAGCTAGTTAGCCGGGTGCGCGCTAATAGCGTTTCAAACGTCACTCGCTCTGAGACTTGGAGTAGTTGTTCCCCTTGTTCTGCATGGGTAACGCTGCCGATAATTATTAACCGATAATTATGTTAATATTGTAAATTAATAATTGAATCTCCAAAGTAAGCTTTGTCAATATGTACATTGTTACGTCATGCCAATAAAGCAAATTGAATTGAATTGAAAGACAGAGAGAGACAGAGAGAGACAGAGAGAGGCAGAGAGAGACAGAGACAGACAGAGAGAGACAGAAAGAGAGACAGAGAGAGACAGAGAGAGAGACAGAGAGAGACAGAGAGAGACAGAGAGAGACAGAGACAGACAGAGAGAGACAGAGACAGAAAGAGAGACAGAGAGAGACAGAGAGAGACAGAGAGAGACAGAGAGAGACAGAGAGAGACAGAGAGAGACAGAGAGAGACAGAGAGAGACAGAGAGAGAGACAGAGAGAGAGACAGAGAGAGACAGAGAGAGACAGAGAGAGACAGAGAGAGACAGAGAGAGACTGAGAGACAGAGAGAGAGACAGAGAGAGACAGAGAGAGAGACAGAGAGAGACAGAGAGAGACAGAGAGAGTCAGAGAGAGACAGAGACAGAGAGAGACAGAGAGAGACAGAGAGAGTCAGAGAGAGACAGAGACAGAGAGAGACAGAGAGAGACAGAGAGAGACAGAGAGAGACAGAGAGAGACAGAGAGAGACAGAGAGAGACAGAGAGAGAGAGGTGTGTTATATTTTTACCCAGACGTAGTTCACAGAGTCGTAGCTGAGGGTCCATAGGGGGGTGAAGCCGCCTCTTCTTCCTCCAACACCGCGCAGGGTACGCATATATCTGTCCAGCACCCAGACCTACACACACACACACACACACACACACACACACACACACACACACACACACACACACACACACACACACACACACACACACACATACACACACAAAAGCATCAGAACAAAAATAGTTTAAAGTAACTGTCCAGTGTTTACAGGTTTCTATGAAATATGACCTATAATTAATTACAATATAAGTGAAATAGTTTTCCTTCCAACAAATGGTAATTAAGTATGTTAAAAAGCAGCATACCCCAACAACAGAATGGTGGGGCGTACCCCAACAACAGAATGGTGGGGCGTACCCCAACAACAGAATGGTGGGGCGTACCACAACAACAGAATGGTGGGGCGTACCCCAAAAACAGAATGGTGGGGCGTACCCCAACAACAGAATGGTGGGGCGTACCCCAACAACAGAATGGTGGGGCGTACCCCAACAACAGAATGGTGGGGCGTACCCCAACAACAGAATGGTGGGGCGTACCCCAACAACAGAATGGTGGGGCGTACCCCAACAACAGAATGGTGGGGCGTACCCCAACACCAGAATGGTGGGGTGTACCACAACAACAGAATGGTGGGGTGTACCACAACAACAGAATGGTGGGGTGTACCACAACAACAGAATGGTGGGGTGTACCACAACAACAGAATGGTGGGGAAAATATTCATGCGAGTAGACCGCTGATTGGCCAGCTCATCCTCCAGCTCATCCAGCTCATTCACTAAGAGCTGGACACAAATAGCCTCTCCCTTTATCTAGCAGTCTGGGCCAATAGTCTCTCCCTTCATCTGGCATGCTGGGCCAATAGCCTCTTCCTTCATCTAGCAGTCTGGGCCAATAGTCTCTCCCTTCATCTAGCATGCTGGGCCAATAGCCTCTTCCTTCATCTAGCAGTCTGGGCCAATAGTCTCTCCCTTCATCTAGCATGCTGGGCCAATAGTCTCTCCCTTTATCTGGCATGCTGGGCCAATGGCTTCTCCCTTTATCTGGCATGCTGGGCCAATGGCCTCTCCCTTCATCTAGCATGCTGGGCCAATAGTCTCTCCCTTTATCTGGCATGCTGGGCCAATGGCCTCTCCCTTCATCTAGCATGCTGGGCCAATAGTCTCTCCCTTTATCTGGCATGCTGGGCCAATGGCCTCTCCCTTCATCTAGCATGCTGGGCCAATAGCCTCTCCCTTTATCTAGCATGCTGGGCCAATAGCCTCTCCCTTTATCTAGCATGCTGGGCCAATAGTCTCTCCCATTATCTAGCATGCTGGGCCAATAGTCTCTCCCTTTATCTAGCATGCTGGGCCAATAGCCTCTCCCTTTATCTGGCATGCTGGGCCAATAGCCTCTCCCTTTATCTGGCATGTTGGGCCCTGGCACCATACCCTATACTTTGTGGCCTGATGGCTTCCATTATATGTATTTATTCTGACTCTGTCTCTACCTATCTGACTCTCTCTCTGACTCTCTCTCTCTGACTCTCTCTCTGACTCTCTCTCTCTGACTCTCTCTCTGACTCTCTCTCTCTGACTCTCTCTCTGACTCTCTCTCTCTCAGACTCTCTCTCTGACTCACTTTGACTCTCTCTCTCTCTCTCTTTCTCTGACTCTCTCTGTGACTCTCTCTGACTGTCTCTCTCGCTCTCTGACTCTCTCTCTCTTTCTCTCAGACTCTCTCTCTCTCAGACTCTCTCTCTGACTCACTTTGACTCTCTCTCTCTCTCTCTTTCTCTGACTCTCTCTATGACTCTCTCTGACTGTCTCTCTCGCTCTCTGACTCTCTCTCTCTTTCTCTCAGACTCTCTCTCTCTAAGACTCACTCTCTCTAAGACTCACTCTCTCTAAGACTCACTCTCTCTCTCTCTCTGACTCTCTCTCTCGTGAGATGTTCAACTAGAGCTGGGATGATAAACCGAAAAATGATAGACACAGACCACTTATCGCAGGCATTTTGCTGATATTGTTGATATCATTATGATAAGTAGCCTACACTTGAGAAATATGAAGTTTGAAATGAAATAAATGTGTTAATATGGGTGATTGTTAAGGGAACAAATTGATGACTACAACCATCATACTAGTAGTAGTAGTTTAAAGGAGAATAAAATAAAAACTGATGCACATTAACGTTATAATTAATACGGATTTATATGGATTTATATGGATTAATACGGATTCATATGGATTAATATGGATTTATATGGATTTATATGGATTAATATGGATTTATATGGATTAATACGGATTCATATGGATTAATATGGATTAATACGGATTTATACGGATTAATACGGATTTATACGGATTAATATGGATTAATATGGATTTATATGGATTAATATGGATAAATATGGATTTATATGGATTAATATGGATTTATATGGATTAATATGGATTCATACGGATTTATACGGATTAATACGGATTTATACGGATTAATATGGATTAATATGGATTTATATGGATTAATATGGATAAATATGGATTTATATGGATTAATATGGATTAATATAGATTTATATGGATTAATATGGATTTATATTGATTAATATGGATATAGCCCAGCTCTATGTTCTAGATGTAATCATGACTGTAAACAGTCTGCTGGTTTCAAAACCATAAAAACAGTTTAGTTTATTAAGACCAGAAATGTATCTATAGACGTGCGCACGTGTGTGTGTGTGTGTGTGTGTGTGTGTGTGTGTGTGTGTGTGTGCACGTGCCATTTCTCTTCCCCAGCCTGCAGTTTACCCACCTGGCCCGCGGTGGCGCTGTTCCATCCAGATGTAGCAGTTGTTCTGGGCCACGCCAGTTTGGTTGTCCAGGAAGGGCATACGGACGCTCCGCTCGGCACAAAGACGGGCGTTATAGCTGCGACAGTGTTCTATGGCCTCACGGTAGAACTGGTCACCTAGCCTACAGACACAAGAGAACAGAGACAGTTTTAGTTAACTTGGTTATGTTAACTAGGTTAGGTTAGCTTAGTAGGCTATAGAGATTGAGGAAGCAGCTGTAACGGGCCTTAAACCTGGTGCCAAATGTCTTACATACTGGGATGCTACTTGTCTTCAGCTCACTCAGGTTAATTTAGCATGCTAGAGCTATCTTAGCTAAACATATTCCCTTCGTCTTAGTCAGAGCACACAGCTGCTGTTGAGCCATCCTGCTACCAAGACATGTCCTCTGAATACCAACATTGTTAGGGTTGTTTATTAGCATGGAGGCGTGCTGAGTTACTCTGTATGCATCAGCAGGCATGGTCCGGCTGGCCAGAATAAATCAAGTGCGTGTCGTAGGCAGCTCTGGGAAAGTCACAGCACCGCTGGTGGCTATGCTGTACAATCAACTCCATTATCCTAATGTAGTTCACCATCCCATAGCAAACCCTTCTAACCGATTGAAAAACAGGAAACCAATCAATTCCATTATCCTAATGTATTTCTACAACCTATAGTAAACCATCTAACCGATTGAAAAACGGAGAAACACACTGTGGGAAGATGTTTACTGTCCAAATAAACTCAGCAAAAAAAGAAACGTCCTCTCACTGTCAACTGCGTATATTTTCAGCAAACTTAACATGTGTAAATATTTGTATGAACATAACAAGATTCAACAACTGAGACATAAACTGAACAAGTTCCACAGACATGTGACTAACAGAAATGGAATAATGTGTCCCTGAACAAAGGGGGGGTCAAAATCAAAAGTAACAGTCAGTATCTGGTGTGGCCACCAGCTGCATTAACCTCTCTTGGGTAGTATTTTCACCTCCAGATGAAAAGCGTGCCCAAAGTAAACTGCCTGTTACTCAGGCCCAGAAGCTAGGATATGCATATTGGTAGATTTGGATAGAAAACACTCTAAAGTTTCTAAAACTGTTAAAATAATCTGTGAGTATAACAGAACTGATATGGCAGGCGAAACCCCGAGGAATTGAGGTCATAGGATTTTCCATTTTTTCTATGGGATACCCTTATTATTAGGAATCTGGTTGCAGTTCCTATGGCTTCCACTAGATGTCAACAGTCTTTAGAAATTGTTCAATGTTTTTCTTTTGAAAAAAAATGAAGAAGTAGTGCTATTCATTGTAAGTGTCACTCCAGCTGGACTCTACTGTTTTGACGTGCGTATACTGGAGCGCGCTTCACGTTGTTTTTATCCGGTATTGGAAAAAGTTTATTCCGTCTTAAATTTTATCGGTTATTTACGTTTTAGTGTACCTGAGGTTGGATTAGGAACGTTGTTTGAAATGTTTGGACCAAGTTTACAGGTAACTTATTAGATACTTTTTAGGCATGTTGGGCGAGTTGAAACCGGTGTATTTCTGAATCAAATGCGCCAAATAAATTGACATTTTTGGGACATAAAGAAGGACATTATCGTACAAAAGGACCATTTGTGATGTTTCTGGGACATTAAGGCATGAATTATATCGCTATTTCTGACTTTTGTGGCGCACCTGCCTGGTTGAAATATGATTTTCATGTGTTTGTATGCGACGCTGTCCTCAGATAATCGCATGGTTTGCTTTCGCCATAAAGCCTTTTTGAAATCTGACACAGCGGCTGGATTAACAAGAAGTTAAGCTTTATTTTGATGTATAACACATATATTTTCAAGAATGTTAAATATTTGAATTTGGTATTTTTGAATTTCGAGCTCAGCAATTTCACCGGATGTTGGCCAGGTGGACGCTACCGTCCCACCTGCCCATAAGAAATTAAGTACTGCAGTCAGTATCTGGTGTGGCCACCAGCTGCATTAAGTACTGCAGCGCATCTCCTCCTCATGAACTGCACCAGATTTGCCAGTTCTTGCTGTGAGATGTTACCCCACTCTTCCACCAAGGCACCTGCAAGTTCTCAGACATTTCTGGGGGGAATGGCCCTAGCCCTCACCCTCCGATCCAACAGGTCCCAGACGTGCTCAATGGGATTGAGATCCGGGCTCTTCGCTGGCCATGGCAGAACACTGACATTCCTGTCTTGCAGGAAATCAGGCACAGAACGAGCGGTATGGCTGGTGGCATTGTCATGTTGGAGGGTCATGTCAGGATGAGCCTGCAGGAAGGGTACCACATGAGGGAGGAAGATGTCTTCCCTGTAACGCACAGCGTTGAGAATGCCTGCAATGACAACAAGCTCAGTCCGATGATGCTGTGACACACCACCCCAGACCATCTCGGACCCTCCACCTCCAAAACGATCCCGCTCCAGAGTACAGGCCTCGGTGTAACGCTCATTCCTTCGACAAGAAACACGAATCCGACCATCACCCCTGGTGAGACAAAACCGTGACTCGTCAAAGAAAAGCACTTTTTGCCAGTTCTGTCTGGTCCAGCGACGGTGGGTTTGTGCCCATAGACGATGTTGTTGCCGGTGATGTCTGGTGAGGACCTGCCTTACAACAGGCCTACAAGCCCCCAGTCCAGCCTCTCTCAGCCTATTGCGGACAGTCTGAGCACTGATGGAGGGATTGTGCGTTCCTGGTGTAACTCAGGCAGTTGTTGTTGCCATCCTGTACCTGTCCCGCAGGTGTGATGTTCGGATGTACCGATTCTGTGCAGGTGTTGTTACACGTGTTCTGCCACTGCGAGGATGATCAGCTGTCCGTCCTGTCTCCCTGTAGCGCTTAGGCGTCTCACAGTATGGACATTGCAATTTATTGCCCTGGCCACATCTGCAGTCCTCATGCCTCCTTGCATCATGCCTAAGGCACGTTCACGCAGATGAGCAGGGACCCTGGGCATCTCTCTTTTGGTGTTTTTCAGAGTCAGTAGAAAGGCTTCTTTAGTGTCCTAAGTTTTCATAACTGTGACCTTAATTGCCTACCGTCTGTAAGCTGTTAGTGTCTTAATGACCATCCACAGGTGCATGTTCATTAATTGTTGAACAAGCATGGGAAACAGTCTGTGAAGTTATTTGGATTTTCACGAATTATCTCTGAAAGACAGGGTCCTGAAAAAGGGACGTTTATTTTTTTGCTGAGTTTAGATGGATGGGTTTGTATATGTATTTATGAGGAATCTCCATTAGTTCCTGCCAAGGCAGCAGCTACTCTTCCTGGGGTTTATTATGGATCTCCATTAGTTCCTGTCAAGACAGCAGCTACTCTTCCTGGGGTTTATTTTGGATCCCCATTAGTTCCTGCCAAGGCAGCAGCTACTCTTCCTTGGGTTTATTATGGATCTCCATTAGTTCCTGTCAAGACAGCAGCTACTCTTCCTTGGGTTTATTATGGATCTCCATTAGTTCCTGCCAAGGCAGCAGCTACTCTTCCTGAGGTTTATTATGGATCTCCATTAGTTCCTGTCAAGACAGCAGCTACTCTTCCTGGGGTTTATTATGGATCTCCATTAGTTCCTGCCAAGGCAGCAGCTACTCTTCCTGGGGTTTATTATGGATCTCCATTAAGTTCCTGCCAAGGCAGCAGCTACTCTTCCTGGGGTTTATTATGGATCCCCATTAGTTCCTGCCAAGACAGCAGCTACTCTTCCTTGGGTTTATTATGGATCCCCATTAGTTCCTGCCAAGGCAGCAGCTACTCTTCCTTGGGTTTATTATGGATCTCCATTAGTTCCTGTCAAGACAGCAGCTACTCTTCCTTGGGTTTATTATGGATCTCCATTAGTTCCTGCCAAGGCAGCAGCTACTCTTCCTGAGGTTTATTATGGATCTCCATTAGTTCCTGTCAAGACAGCAGCTACTCTTCCTGGGGTTTATTATGGATCTCCATTAGTTCCTGCCAAGGCAGCAGCTACTCTTCCTGGGGTTTATTATGGATCTCCATTAAGTTCCTGCCAAGGCAGCAGCTACTCTTCCTGGGGTTTATTATGGATCCCCATTAGTTCCTGCCAAGACAGCAGCTACTCTTCCTTGGGTTTATTATGGATCCCCATTAGTTCCTGTCAAGGCAGCAGCTACTCTTCCTGGGGTTTATTATGGATCCCCATTAGTTCCTATCAAGGCAGCAGCTACTCTTCCTGGGGTTTATTATGGATCCCCATTAGTTCCTGCCAAGGCAGCAGCTACTCTTCCTGGGGTTTATTATGGATCCCCATTAGTTCCTGCCAAGGCAGCAGCTACTCTTCCTGGGGTCCAAACACAATAATGCACTTACATTACACATGAAACAAAATATGAAACAGTACATTATATAACATTATTAAACCACTATATATCTACAATACAAAATGTATAATACCACCATACAACAATATCACAATGTACGTGTGTGTGTGTGTGTGTGTGTGCGTGCGCGCGAGTGCGTACATGCGTGCCAGGGTTTCCGTTAGCCGCTAATTGCAGGCCTTAGGCTGTTGTTGTTTTTTAAATCCGAGAAATAAAACTGTTGCCGCCCAAATTGAGCAGGAGGAAAAAAACAACAGCAGTCAGGCTATCCTGCCTGATGAGGCAGTATGCATTTCCAAAATCATACTTATTGTTCGAAACCTGAATGTTTTACTTCATATTATGAGGCATGTCTTTCTTACCTTGTTTGAAAATAAGACCATAGAAACGTGGAGGCAATTATTTTATAAAGACTTCATACGCGGAACGTTAGTTTCAAGTTTGGGGAAGCATACAATTTATCCTATAATTTCTACCGATCTGCATCCCAGTTACAATTTTCATATGCACATTTTCATGGAACAGTTTCATTTCAATAATAACGGTTTCGTTTATCATAATCATTGTCACGTGGTTAATAGTTTTTTTTTAATCTTAATTAAAATGATATAAAAATATAAAAGTTAAAATTAAACTGAGATCACTACCTACTGCCCAATGGCAACGTGGTCTCACAGCATTTCATATTATTCTGTACGTAAATCCGAGGCGCTCCACTTAGTATGATATTTTACATTCCGTATGGTCGTTGGTCGGGGTGGGTGGGCGTGTAATGCAAATGTCTAGCAACCCAAAGGTTGTTAGTTCGAATTTCATCACAGACAATTGTAGCTAATTAGTAACTTTTCAACTCCTTACTACTTTTTACCTACTTTGCAACTACTTAGCATGTTAGCTAACCCTAACCCTAACCCTAACCTTAACCCTAACCCTAACCCTAACCTTAACCCTTTAAGCTAGTGGATTCTAGAGAGGTGAGTGGATTCTAGAGTGCTGAGTGGATTCTAGACAGCTGAGTGGATTCTAGAGAGCTGAGTGGATTCTAGACAGCTGAGTGGATTCTAGACAGCTAAGTGGATTCTGGAGAGCTGAGTGGATTCTAGACCGCTGAGTGGATTCTAGAGAGCTGAGTGGATTCTGTAGAGCTGAGTGGATTCTAGAGAGCTGAGTGGATTCTAGACCGCTGAGTGGATTCTAGAGAGCTGAGTGGATTCTGTAGAGCTGAGTGGATTCTAGAGAGCTGAGTGGATTCTGGAGAGCTGAGTATATTCTGGAGAGCTGAGTGGATTCTGGAGAGCTGAGTGGATTCTGGAGAGCTGAGTGGATTCTGTAGAGCTGAGTGGGTCTAAGTGGATTCTGTAGAGCTGAGTGGATTCTAGACAGCTGAGTGGATTCTGTAGAGCTGAGTGGATTCTGTAGAGCTGACTGGATTCTAGAGAGCTGAGTGGATTCTAGAGAGCTGGGTGGATTCTGTAGAGATGAGTGGATTCTAGAGAGCTGAGTGGATTCTGTAGAGCTGAGTGGATTCTGTAGAGCTGTGGATTCTAGAGAGCTGAGTGGATTCTGGAGAGCTGAGTGGATTCTAGAGAGCTGAGTGGATTCTGGAGAGCTGAGTGGATTCTAGAGAGATGAGTGGATTCTAGAGAGCTGAGTGGAGAGCTGAGTGGATTCTGGAGAGCTGAGTGGATTCTGTAGAGCTGAATGGATTCTGGAGAGCTGAGTGGATTCTAGACCGCTGAGTGGATTCTAGAGAGCTGAGTGGATTCTGTAGAGCTGAGTGGATTCTAGAGAGCTGAGTGGATTCTGGAGAGCTGAGTGGATTCTGGAGAGCTGAGTGGATTCTGGAGAGCTGAGTGGATTCTGGAGAGCTGAGTGGATTCTGTAGAGCTGAGTGGGTCTAAGTGGATTCTGTAGAGCTGAGTGGATTCTAGACAGCTGAGTGGATTCTGTAGAGCTGAGTGGATTCTGTAGAGCTGACTGGATTCTAGAGAGCTGAGTGGATTCTAGAGAGCTGGGTGGATTCTTTAGAGATGAGTGGATTCTAGAGAGCTGAGTGGATTCTGTAGAGCTGAGTGGATTCTGTAGAGCTGTGGATTCTAGAGAGCTGAGTGGATTCTGGAGAGCTGAGTGGATTCTAGAGAGCTGAGTGGATTCTGGAGAGCTGAGTGGATTCTAGAGAGATGAGTGGATTCTAGAGAGCTGAGTGGAGAGCTGAGTGGATTCTGGAGAGCTGAGTGGATTCTGTAGAGCTGAATGGATTCTGGAGAGCTGAGTGGATTCTGGAGAGCTGAGTGGATTCTGGAGAGCTGAGTGGATTCTGGAGAGCTGAGTGGATTCTGGAGAGCTGAGTGGATTCTAGAGAGCTGAGTGGATTCTAGACCGCTGAGTGGATTCTAGAGAGCTGAGTGGATTCTGTAGAGCTGAGTGGATTCTAGAGAGCTGAGTGGATTCTAGAGAGCTGAGTGGATTCTGGAGAGCTGAGTGGATTCTGGAGAGCTGAGTGGATTCTAGAGATGGTTACTGATGGAATAGTCCAAGCAGAGTCCCCTGGTTACTGATGGAATGAATAGTCCAGACAGAGTCCCCTGGTTACTGATGGAATGAATAGTCCAGGCAGAGTCCCCTGGTTACTGATGGAATAGTCCAAGCAGAGTCCCCTGGTTACTGATGGAATAGTCCAGACAGAGTCCCCTGGTTACTGATGGAATAGTCCAGGCAGAGTCCCCTGGTTACTGATGGAATGAAAAGTCCAGGCAGAGTCCCCTGGTTACTGATGGAATGAATAGTCCAGACAGAGTCCCCTGGTTACTGATGGAATGAATAGTCCAGGCAGAGTCCCCTGGTTACTGATGGAATAGTCCAGGCAGAGTCCCCTGGTTACTGATGGAATAGTCCAGACAGAGTCCCCTGGTTACTGATGGAATGAATAGTCCAGACAGAGTCCCCTGGTTACTGATGGAATGAATAGTCCAAGCAGAGTCCCCTGGTTACTGATGGAATAGTCCAGACAGAGTCCCCTGGTTACTGATGGAATAGTCCAAGCAGAGTCCCCTGGTTACTGATGGAATAGTCCAGACAGAGTCCCAGGGTTACTGATGGAATAGTCCAAGCAGAGTCCCCTGGTTACTGATGGAATAGTCCAGACAGAGTCCCAGGGTTACTGATGGAATAGTCCAAGCAGAGTCCCCTGGTTACTGATGGAATAGTCCAAGCAGAGTCCCCTGGTTACTGATGGAATAGTCCAGACAGAGTCCCCTGGTTACTGATGGAATGAATAGTCCAGACAGAGTCCCCTGGTTACTGATGGAATAGTCCAGGCAGAGTCCCCTGGTTACTGATGGAATGAATAGTCCAGACAGAGTCCCCTGGTTACTGATGGAATAGTCCAGGCAGAGTCCCCTGGTTACTGATGGAATGAATTGTCCAGACAGAGTCCCCTGGTTACTGATGGAATGAATAGTCCAGACAGAGTCCCCTGGTTACTGATGGAATATGTGCATTGTTTTTGTGTGTCTGGTAGTGGAAACAGCTTTGTCAGTATTGTCAAACGAGTCAAATGCACTTTTAGTAGCAACCAAAGGCTCAAACACCAATGATTTATACACTGCTCAAAAAAATAAAGGGAACACTTAAACAACACATCCTAGATCTGAATGAATGAAATAATCTTATTAAATACTTTTTTTTTACATAGTTGAATGTGCTGACAACAAAATCACACAAAAATAATCAATGGAAATCCAATTTATCAACCCATGGAGGTCTGGATTTGGAGTCACACTCAAAATTAAAGTGGAAAACCACACTACAGGCTGATCCAACTTTGATGTAATGTCCTTAAAACAAGTCAAAATGAGGCTCAGTAGTGTGTGTGGTCTCCACGTGCCTGTATGACCTCCCTACAACGCCTGGGCATGCTCTTGATGAGGTGGCGGATGGTCTCCTGAGGGATCTCCTCCCAGACCTGGACTAAAGCATCCGCCAACTCCTGGATAGTCTGTGGTGCAACGTAGCGTTGGTGGATGGAGCAAGACATGATGTCCCAGATGTGCTCAATTGGATTCAGGTCTGGGGAACGGGCGGGCCAGTCCATAGCATCAATGCCTTCCTCTTGCAGGAACTGCTGACACACTCCAGCCACATGAGGTCTAGCATTGTCTTGCATTAGGAGGAACCCAGGGCCAACCGCACCAGCATATGGTCTCACAAGGGGTCTGAGGATCTCATCTCGGTACCTAATGGCAGTCAGGCTACCTCTGGCGAGCACATGGAGGGCTGTGCGGCCCCCCAAAGAAATGCCACCCCACACCATGACTGACCCACCTCCAAACCAGTCATGCTGGAGGATGTTGCAGGCAGCAGAACGTTCTCCACGGCGTCTCCAGACTCTGTCACGTCTGTCACATGTGCTCAGTGTGAACCTGCTTTCATCTGTGAAGAGCACAGGGCGCCAGTGGCGAATTTGCCAATCTTGGTGTTCTCTGGCAAATGCCAAACGTCCTACACGGTGTTGGGCTGTAAGCACAACCCCCACCTGTGGACGTCGGGCCCTCATACCACCCTCATGGAGTCTGTTTCTGACCGTTTGAGCAGACACATGCACATTTGTGGCCTGCTGGAGGTCATTTTGCAGGGCTCTGGCAGTGCTCCTCCTGCTCCTCCTTGCACAAAGGCGGAGGTAGAGGTCCTGCTGCTGGGTTGTTGCCCTCCTACGGCCTCCTCCATGTCTCCTGATGTACTGGCCTGTCTCCTGGTAGCGCCTCCATGCTCTGGACACTACGCTGACAGACACAGCAAACCTTCTTGCCACAGCTCACATTGATGTGCCATCCTGGATGAGCTGCACTACCTGAGCCACTTGTGTGGGTTGTAGACTCCGTCTCATGCTACCACTAGAGTGAAAGCACCGCCAGCATTCAAAAGTCACCAAAACATCAGCCAGAAAGCATAGGAACTGAGAAGTGGTCTGTGGTCCCCACCTGCAGAACCACTCCTTTATTGGGGGTGTCTTGCTAATTGCCTATCAATTCCACTTGTTGTCTATTCCATTTGCACAACAGCATGTGAAATTTATTGTCAATCAGTGTTGCTTCCTAAGTGGACAGTTTGATTTCACAGAAGTGTGATTGACTTGGAGTTACATTGTGTTGTTTAAGTGTTCCCTTTATTTTTTTGAGCAGTATATATACACTAGATGACTGCCAGGGGGCTGTGTTCAGAAGCTATCACTCCCCACCATTTATTAACGTCTACATTTGTTTCTGTCATGTTTATTCTATTACAGACACTTTAGTGAATACATTTAAAATATATTATGTGAGCAAAACATACAAATAAAATAACAAAATATATAAAAACATTTTCTATTAAAGTCTAATTTTTGGAGATTACTAATGTTATTGTCCCCACTACAACACAAAAATACTTACATACATTACATTTTTTTCCTTGAAACATTTAATTGAAATACTGTAGAATTTCATTCAGGGCCAATATCGCCGACCGGTGGCTTGAAAGCCTCTCAATGGCACACACACGCAGTGAGAGGCCAATGGAATGTTTTCAGAGGGGAGGACAGGAGGACAGGAGAGGAGAGGAGGGGGAGAGGAGCGGAGAGGACAGGAGAGGATGACAGGAGAGGAGGACAGGAGAGGCCAGGAGAGGAGGGCAGGAGAGGAGAGGAGGGGAGGGGAGGGAAGGGCAGGGCAGGGCAGGAGAGGAGAGTGAAACTCTGCAGCTGCCAGGAGGCGAGTGACACTTATCAAGACGTTGGAGAACGGAAATGCCAAACAGACTTTTTCTCTCTGCATCTGTGTGTCTCCCTTCATCTCTCTCGCTCTCAATCCCTCTCTTTCTCCATCTCCCCTGTCACTATATCCCGTCTCCCTCACCCCATGCTCTCTCCCCAAAGACTGTCCCTCTCCAAGGACTTAGGTCCCGCCTCTCCTCATGCTTCTATATTCTAATGTCCTCTCTTTCCTCCTATTCAACCTCTAGGACCCCCTGGCCAATCACAGGTGCCTAATGAATAATCATGGAGCTTTTCATTGGATGGCTGACATTCTATTGTAATAGCATTCCGTATGCATAAAACACTGGTAACAGCCCCTCCCCCACGGGGACAGACAAACCTCTTGTTCATGAGAATAAATTGAAAGATCACTTCTATGTTTCTAATTAAATAGCAGCTCTACAGGATACTCTCTGTCTCTCCTCACCTCTCTCTCTCTCTCCCTTCCCCCTCTCCTCCCCCACAAGCCCTCTAGACCTGACATTTCTAACACCATCACTCCCCATGCTGTCAGGCTCTTAAAGAAAGACACACAAACAGAGAGAGAGACAGAGACAGAGAGAGTGAGAGAGAGACAGAGAGAGAGACAGACATAGTGAGAGACAAAGACAGAGAAAAGGTTTTGAAAGAAGACAACAACCCCACACCACCTTGTAACCAGAGTCAGAGAGACAGTCAGCAAGACAATAAGAGAGGAGAGAGACAGTCAGCAGTCAGCAAGACAATAAGAGAGGAGAGAGAGAGAGTCAGAAAAACAGTCAGCAAGACAATAAGAGAGGAGAGAGAGACAGTCAGCAGTCAGCAGTCAGCAAGACAATAAGAGAGGAGAGAGAGACAGTCAGCAAGACAATAAGAGCGGAGAGAGAGACAGTCAGCAGTCAGCAAGACAATAAGAGAGGAGAGAGAGACAGTCAGCAAGACAATAAGAGAGGAGAGAGAGAGACAGTCAGCAGTCAGCAAGACAATAAGAGAAGAGAGAGAGATAGACAGTCAGCAAGACAATAAGAGCGGAGAGAGAGACAGTCAGCAGTCAGCAAGACAATAAGAGAGGAGAGAGAGACAGTCAGATAGACAGTCAGCAAGACAATAAGAGAAGAGAGAGAGAGACAGTCAGCAAGACAATAAGAGAGGAGAGAGAGACAGTCAGCAGTCAGCAAGACAATAAGAGAGGAGAGAGAGACAGTCAGATAGACAGTCAGCAAGACAATAAGAGAAGAGAGAGAGATAGACAGTCAGCAAGACAATAAGAGAGGAGAGAGAGTCTTACATGCTGACTAGAACGGGCGTG
This sequence comes from Salmo trutta, assembly GCF_901001165.1. NCBI lineage: Eukaryota > Metazoa > Chordata > Actinopteri > Salmoniformes > Salmonidae > Salmo > Salmo trutta. The sequence continues at coordinate 6,717,452 of NC_042957.1, read as the reverse complement.
CCCCATTGCGCGCATGTTGATTTTGTCCATCCACACCAGACTATCAGGAGACGCAGGTTGAAATATCAAAACCAACTCTGAACCAACTATATTCATTTGGGGACAGGTCGCTTGCTGTTGCTAGCTAATTTCTCCTGGGATATAAACATGGGGTTGTTATTTTACCTGAAATGCACAAGGTCCTCTACTCCGACAATTAATCCACAGTTGAAACGTTTGTTTCTAGCAATCTCTCCTCCTTCAGGCTTCTTCTTCTTCAGACTTTATATGGAGGTTGGCAACCAACTTTAAGGTGCATTACCACCACCAACTGGACCGGACTTTGGACCTCAATTCATCTTTCAATCACCCACGTGGGTATATGATACTAAAAACCAATGAGGAGATGGGAGAGGCGGGACTTGCAGCGTGTCAAGCGTCACAAATAGAACCAAGTTGTATTTTATGATTGAATAACATGTATGTGTATGTGTCTTTTTACAACGCTCACGTATGTAACGCGGTGTGGTCAGCATGTTAGCAGGTCATATTCAGAGAAAGACAGTATCACTGGCCAACACATCTGTAATCAGTTTAAAACCCTGGGTCATTCTAAAGACACTCACAGGAAATGTTTAGTGTTCCCTCCAGACACACATTAAATATCCACCATGACATTAATAACATGTATATCTCCAGCCTACACACACACACGCATGCACACGCACACGCACACGCACACACACACACACACACACACACACCAGTAAAAATAGTATCCATATCTCCAGCCTACAGTATCTAGGCCTGCATGTACTGAGATCCCTGAGCAGTGAATCTAGTCTAGGTCTCAGCAGGTAAACACCACTTAGGGAAATGGTTCCACCTCAGACTAGAATTAGCTGCGGTTCTACAGTTACCTTCAGAGTGTGTGTGGGTGTGTGTGTTCCTTTAAAACCTACTTCTGTCAAATACGATGAGCTATAGCTTTTAAAATCTATAACTGTTATTACAACATCAGCCTGTTATTACAACATCAGACTGTTATTACAACATCAGACTGTTATTACAACATCAGACTGTTATTACAACATCAGGCTGTTATTACAACATCAGACTGTTATTACAACATCAGACTGTTATTACAACATCAGGCTGTTATTACAACATCAGGCTGTTATTACAACATCAGGCTGTTATTACAACATCAGACTGTTATTACAACATCAGACTGTTATTACAACATCAGGCTGTTATTACAACATCAGGCTGTTATTACAACATCAGACTGTTATTACAACATCAGACTGTTATTACAACATCAGACTGTTATTACAACATCAGGCTGTTATTACAACATCAGACTGTTATTACAACATCAGACTGTTATTACAACATCAGACTGTTATTACAACATTAGGACTGTTTTCCTCAAGACATTCAGTCCACTTAATGTTTTGTTTCCTTTGCTTCCTTACTTCCTAGTATCGCGATAGCGGTACCGTGACAACACTATCCAGTGCATATTACAGGTCGACCGATTAATATGATTTAACAAAAGCGCATTTAAGAAAAAAGCACAATCATTGCACGACTGTACCTAACCATAAACATCAATGCCTTTCTTAAAATCAATACACAGAAGTATATATTTTTAAACCTGCATATTTAGCTAAAAGAAATCCAGGTTAGCAGGCAATATTAACCAGGTGAAATTGTGTCACTTCTCTTGCGTTCATTGCACGCTGAGTCTGGGTATATGCAACAGTTTGGGCCGCCTGGCTCGTTGCGAACTAATTTGCCAGAATTTTACGTAATTATGACATAACATTGAAGGTTGGGAAATGTAACAGGAATATTTAGACTTATAGATGCCACCCGTTAGATAAAATACGGAAAGGTTCCGTATTTCACTGAAAGAAAAACGTTTTGTTTTCGAGATGATAGTTTCCGGATTCAACCATTTTAATGACCAAAGGCTCGTATTTCTGTGTGTTATTATGTTATAATTAAGTCTATGATTTGATAAAGCAGTCTGACTGAGCGATGGTAGGCACCAGCAGGCTCGTAAGCATTCATTCAAACAGCACTTTCGTGCGTTTGCCAGCAGCTCTTCGCAATGCTTCAAGAATTGCGCTGTTTATGACTTCAAGCCTATCAACTCCCGAGATTAGGCTGGTGTAACCGATTTGAAATGGCTAGCTAGTTAGCGGGGTGCGCGCTAATAGCGTTTCAAACGTCACTCGCTCTGAGACTTGGAGTAGTTGTTCCCCTTGCTCTGCATGGGTAACGCTGCTTCGAGGGTGGCTGTTGTCGATGTGTTCCTGGTTCGAGCCCAGGTAGGAGCGAGGAGAGGGACGGAAGCTATACTGTTATACTGGCAATACTAAAGTGCCTATAAGAACATCCAATAGTCAAAGGTATATGAAATACAAATGGTATAGAGAGAAATAGTCCTATAATTCCTATAATAACTACAACCTAAAACTTCTTACCTGGGAATATTGAAGACTCATGTTAAAAGAAACCACCAGCTTTCATATGTTCTCATGTTCTGAGCAAGGAACTTAAACGTTAGCTTTCTTACATGGCACATATTGCACTTTTACTTTCTTCTCCAACACTTTGTTTTTGCATTATTTAAACCAAATTGAACATGTTTCATTATTTATTTGAGGCTAAATTGATATTATTTATGTATTATATTAAGTCAAAATAAGTGTTCATTCAGTATTGTTGTAATTGTCATTATTACAAATAAATTTAAAAAATGGCCGATTAATCGGTATCGGCTTTTTTTGCCCTCCAATAATCGGTATCGGCGTTTAAAAATCATAATCAGTCGACCTCTAGTGCATATTGTTTGCATACAAGATGTGTGTGTCCCTAGCAGTGCTTCCTCCATTACAGAACCCTCCTAACCTTCATCTAACCCTCCTGCAGCCCTTACAGAACCCTCCTAACCTTCCTCTAACCCTCCTGCAGCCCTTACATAACCCTCCTAACCTTCATCTAACCTTCCTGCAGCCCTTACATAACCCTCCTAACCTTCATCTAACCCTCCTGCAGCCCTTACAGAACCCTCCTGGGCCTAACATAGGAGCTCAATCAGATTAGAGCTAATGTTATGATATCAGTAGCCTGCTCCAGGTGACCCCACTGGCCTGGACAAAGAAAGCCAGGAGAGGGGCTCTGATCTGGGATAGGGGAGGCTGGGAGGGAGGCTCCTCTGGATGGGGAGAAGAGGGGTGGGTAAGGGAGATGGGGGTTTATGGCAGGGGAGAGAAGAGGAGCAGGGGAGGGGGCTCAGGAAGGCTTTGTGAGGTTTTCTAGGAAGACAGGGGGGAGGGAGAGGAGAAGGGAGAGGAGGATGGGGAAGGAGGGAGAAGAGGAGGGAGAGGAGGAGGGAGATTAGGGAGAGGAGAGGGGAGAAGAGGGGGAAGGAGGGAGAGGAGGAGGGGGAGGAGGATGGGGAAGGAGGGAGAAGAGGAGGGAGATGAGGGAGAGGAGAAGAGGGGGAAGGAGGGAGAGGAGGAGGGGGAGGGAGAGGAGGAGGGAGAGGGGGAGGAGGTAAAGGAGGAGGGAGATGAGGAGGGAGACGAGGATGGAGAGGGGGAGGGAAAGGAGGAGGGAGATGAGGGAGAGGAGCGGGGAGAGGAGGGAGAGGAAGAGGGAGAGGAGGGAGAGGAGGAGGGAGAGAGGGAGAGAGATGAGGGAGAGGAGGGAGATGGGACTTATGCCAAGGTCATGTTCCCTAGACCCAGACAGACTCATGTAGGAAGAAGAGAAGGAGAAAGTGAGGGAAAGGATAAATAGATATGGAAAAGGAGAGGGGAGAGGGGGAGAGATGGCGAGGGAGAGAGGGAAAGGTAGAGAGATTGAGACTCCAGATCTACTTTGGTTTTGATCTGTGGGCTGAGCCGGGGACCACTGAGGATTCCCTTACAGCACAGTGGATCACTGAGGATTCCCTTACAGCACAGTGGATCACTGAGGATTCCCTTACAGCACAGTGGATCACTGAGGATTCCCTTACAGCACAGTGGATCACTGAGGATTACTTTACAGCACAGTGGATCACTGAGGATTCCCTTACAGCACAGTGGATCACTGAGGATTCCCTTACAGCACAGTGGATCACTGAGGATTCCCTTACAGCATAGTGGATCACTGAGGATTCCCTTACAGCATAGTGGATCACTGAGGATTCCCTTACAGCATAGTGGATCACTGAGGATTCCCTTACAGCACAGTGGATCACTGAGGATTACTTTACAGCACAGCGGATCACTGAGGATTACCTTACAGAACAGTGGATCACTGAGGATTACCTTACAGAACAGTGGATCACTGAGGATTACTTTACAGCACAGTGGATAACCAGCCCAAACTAACTCCATATGACATATGACATACCAAAAATAATGTCTCTATACACACTCTACACCCGTTCACACACACTCCCTCTCTCCTCTCATACACAACCTACACACAGAAACACACACACTCCCTCTCCCCTCTCATACACAACCTACACACAGAAACACACACACACTCCCTCTCCCCTCTCATACACAACCTACACACAGAAACACACACACACTCCCTCTCCCCTCTCAGACACAACCAGGTCTCATAGTTTTACTTTGAAATTTGACGTATTATGGATGAACGTCAATTATTTGACTCATTAAATCTGCGTGGCTACAGGTTTAACACAGAAACGACTCAAAAGGTTAAATGTATTAATTCAGAGTGGTTAAGGTCAGGATCTATGGTTTGGGGAAGGCTTAAAACAACAGAATTAAAAACAACACGCTGTTTCCATCAAGTTTCATCCAGTATTCTGTCTCTTCGCCTCCGAGCATTATGAGTTGACACCATTGCAGGTCAATAGTTTTTATTATTTTGGTGCCGAGGAAAGACATATATCGACGTTCCTTTTTTTCAAACATCCAAAATCGAAGTCTATTTCTAGTGGTCAGCCTACACACACACACACACACACACACACACACACACACACACACACACACACACACACACACACACCCTGTCCCTCTCCCCCCTCCCACACACACACACCCTGTCCCTCTCCCCCCTCCCACACACACACACACACACACACACACACACACACACACACACACACACACACACACACACACACACACACACACACACACACCCCTCTACCTCTCCCCTGATACATTCAGCCTACACACAGCTGCTCCAGTGTTTAGAATGAAGGTTGGACTGAAAGCACACAGCAAATTCCCCCCAGACAGACAATTCCCCCATCACTCACTCTAGCTCCCTCTCCCTCTCATGCAAAATGGGGGCGTAGGCCAAACTTCTGTAGGCCAGACACACACACAAATCCACACACAGACGGAGGCAAATGTGGGACACACACACACACCCCAGCCATGTACACGCACACACAGAGCCCCCTCTCACGCCAAAACACACACCCCTTCTCCAAAACATTTCCCCTCTGCACAGCCCGCTCCCTAATCTACACACACACGCCTTCTCCAAAACATTTCCCCTCTGCACAGCCCGCTCCCTAATCTACACACACACGCCTTCTCCAAAACATTTCCCCTCTGCACAGCCCGCTCCCTAATCTACACACACAGAGCCCTCTCTGGCCACCTCTACATCTCTCATGGGTATTCCCTCTAACCTCACAGTTCAAATCACAAAGACAAACATTTTCAGTGAGGGCACTGCACGCGACCCTGCAGAAATAGGCCATTGTGGCCGACTGTCTTTGTGGGTAATGGTATTGTTCTGCAAGCTGCGTTGTTATGGCATATAAGCAATATTTTCCCCTTATATGGACAGATCCTAGATCAGCATTCCTACTCTGAGAAAGGATGTGGATACAGGCCCAGGTCTCTTTCAAACTTCAGAAGACTGAAAATAAAGGTTAAATAAACATGAATAACATAAATAACGTCTATAATTCAGTTTTAGATAGGAGATCAGATGAATAAACGTGAATAATGTGTAAGACGCCAGACGTTGTGTTTTACGATGTGTTTAGGTGCTCCCGAGTGGCGCAGCGGGTCTAAGGCACTGCATCTCAGTGCTAGAGGCGTCACTACAGATCCTGGTTCAGTTCCAGGCTGTATCACAACCGGCCGTGATTGAAAGTCCCATAGGGCGGCGCACAATTGGCCCAGCGTCGTCCGGGTTAGGGATTGGCCCGGGGGGTTGGCCGTCATTGTAAAATAAGAATTTGTTTTTTTAACTGACTTGCCTAGTTAAATAAACATTAAAAAAAGGTTAAATAAAAATGTATAAAATGATGATTAAATATACTGATTCATGCTATTCTTCAGAGACAGCAGCAGCTCTATCAGACAGGCTGTTATCTCCTGGTTAATGTAACTACATCCCTCTGGAGAACATGTATGTCTGTTTTATGACAACATGTGCTTCCCTAATCCCAGACACAACAGGCTCAAACACAACATCATTCCAGACCTCCTGTTCAATGTCAGGTAGTTAAATTGGTAATAACTCAACTCATTCTGACAGAGCCTTACTCATTGGTAATTACATGGTAATAACTCAACTCATTCTGACAGAGCCTTACTCATTGGTAATTACATGGTAATAACTCAACTCATTCTGACAGAGAATAGCCTTACTCATTGGTAATTACATGGTAATAACTCAACTCATTCTGACAGAGCCTTACTCATTGGTAATTACATGGTAATAACTCAACTCATTCTGAAAGAGAACAGCCTTACTCATTGGTAATTACATGGTAATAACTCAACTCATTCTGACAGAGAATAGCCTTACTCATTGGTAATTACATGGTAATAACTCAACTCATTCTGAAAGAGAATAGCCTTACTCATTGGTAATTACATGGTAATAACTCAACTCATTCTGACAGAGAATAGCCTTACTCATTGGTAATTACATGGTAATAACTCAACTCATTCTGAAAGAGAATAGCCTTACTCATTGGTAATTACATGGTAATAACTCAACTCATTCTGACAGAGCCTTACTCATTGGTAATTACATGGTAATAACTCAACTCATTCTGACAGAGAATAGCCTTACTCATTGGTAATTACATGGTAATAACTCAACTCATTCTGACAGAGCCTTACTCATTGGTAATTACATGGTAATAACTCAACTCATTCTGAAAGAGAATAGCCTTACTCATTGGTAATTACATGGTAATAACTCAACTCATTCTGACAGAGCCTTACTCATTGGTAATTACATGGTAATAACTCAACTCATTCTGAAAGAGAATAGCCTTACTCATTGGTAATTACATGGTAATAACTCAACTCATTCTGACAGAGAATAGCCTTACTCATTGGTAATTACATGGTAATAACTCAACTCATTCTGACAGAGCCGTACTCATTGGTAATTACGTGGTAATAACTCAACTCATTCTGACAGAGCCTTACTCATTGGTAATTACATGGTAATAACTCAACTCATTCTGAAAGAGAATAGCCTTACTCATTGGTAATTACATGGTAATAACTCAACTCATTCTGAAAGAGAATAGCCTTACTCATTGGTAATTACATGGTAATAACTCAACTCATTCTGAAAGAGAATAGCCTTACTCATTGGTAATTACATGGTAATAACTCAACTCATTCTGACAGAGAATAGCCTTACTCATTGGTAATTACATGGTAATAACTCAACTCATTCTGAAAGAGAATAGCCTTACTCATTGGTAATTACATGGTAATAACTCAACTCATTCTGACAGAGCCGTACTCATTGGTAATTACGTGGTAATAACTCAACTCATTCTGACAGAGCCTTACTCATTGGTAATTACATGGTAATAACTCAACTCATTCTGACAGAGAATAGCCTTACTCATTGGTAATTACATGGTAATAACTCAACTCATTCTGACAGAGCCTTACTCATTGGTAATTACATGGTAATAACTCAACTCATTCTGAAAGAGCCTTACTCATTGGTAATTACATGGTAATAACTCAACTCATTCTGACAGAGAATAGCCTTACTCATTGGTAATTACATGGTAATAACTCAACTCATTCTGACAGAGCCTTACTCATTGGTAATTACATGGTAATAACTCAACTCATTCTGAAAGAGCCTTACTCATTGGTAATTACATGGTAATAACTCAACTCATTCTGAAAGAGAATAGCCTTACTCATTGGTAATTACGTGGTAATAACTCAACTCATTCTGACAGAGAATAGCCTTACTCATTGGTAATTACATGGTAATAACTCAACTCATTCTGACAGAGCCTTACTCATTGGTAATTACATGGTAATAACTCAACTCATTCTGACAGAGAATAGCCTTACTCATTGGTAATTACATGGTAATAACTCAACTCATTCTGACAGAGAATAGCCTTACTCATTGGTAATTACATGGTAATAACTCAACTCATTCTGACAGAGAATAGCCTTACTCATTGGTAATTACATGGTAATAACTCAACTCATTCTGACAGAGAATAGCCTTACTCATTGGTAATTACATGGTAATAACTCAACTCATTCTGACAGAGAATAGCCTTACTCATTGTTAATTACGTGGTAATAACTCAACTCATTCTGACAGAGCCTTACTCATTGGTAATTACATGGTAATAACTCAACTCATTCTGAAAGAGCCTTACTCATTGGTAATTACATGGTAATAACTCAACTCATTCTGAAAGAGAATAGCCTTACTCATTGGTAATTACGTGGTAATAACTCAACTCATTCTGACAGAGAATAGCCTTACTCATTGGTAATTACATGGTAATAACTCAACTCATTCTGACAGAGCCTTACTCATTGGTAATTACATGGTAATAACTCAACTCATTCTGAAAGAGCCTTACTCATTGGTAATTACGTGGTAATAACTCAACTCATTCTGACAGAGAATAGCCTTACTCATTGGTAATTACGTGGTAATAACTCAACTCATTCTGACAGAGAATAGCCTTACTCATTGGTAATTACATGGTAATAACTCAACTCATTCTGACAGAGCCTTACTCATTGGTAATTACATGGTAATAACTCAACTCATTCTGACAGAGAATAGCCTTACTCATTGGTAATTACATGGTAATAACTCAACTCATTCTGACAGAGCCGTACTCATTGGTAATTACATGGTAATAACTCAACTCATTCTGACAGAGCCTTACTCATTGGTAATTACATGGTAATAACTCAACTCATTCTGACAGAGCCTTACTCATTGGTAATTACGTGGTAATAACTCAACTTACGCTTCAACGTCTTATTAAAATGCTTAGACTAAATACATAGGAGAAGATCCAGTCCACTGCTGTTGTACTAAGTCATCATCGGACACTACTCATCGTCCTGTTCCACTACAGACCATTCCCTGGGACAGACTGTCTTATTATACTAATGTAGGTTGGGACCAATGGGACATATGTCTCTGTAATAGGAGGAGTTGGCTCTGTTCTTGTGACCCCCCTGTTGTTTTGGAGGGATCCTCCGTGGCTGTGTGTGTGTGTGTGTTTAGGGGAGAAGGGGGGGTCTTGGTGAGCAGATGGGGCATTCCCCCTCTATCTTGCGCTCTCTCTCTCTCTCTCTCTCTCTCTCTCTTCAAATAAATTCAAAGGGCTTTATTGGCATGGAAAACATATGCCAAAGCAAGTGAAATAAACTCAGCAAAAAAAGAAACGTCCTCTCACTGTCAACTGCTTTTATTTTCAACAAACTTAACATGCGTAAATATTTGTATTAACATAACAAGATTCAACAACTGAGACATAAACTGAACAAGTTCCACAGACATGTGACTAACAGAAATGGAATAATGTATCCCTGAACAAAGGGGGGTCAAAACCAAAGTAACAGTCAGTATCTGGTGTGGCCACCGCTGCATTAAGTACTGCAGCGCATCTCCTCCTCATGGACGGCACCAGATTTGCCAGTTCTTGCTGTGAGATGTTACCCCCACTCCTCCACCAAGGCACCTGCAAGTTCCCGGACATTTCTGGGGGGAATGGCCCTAGCCCTCACCCTCCGATCCAACAGGTCCCAGGCGTGGTCAATGGGATTGAGATCCGGGCTCTTCGCTGGCCATGGCAGAACACTGACATTCCTGTCTTGCAGGAAATCAGGCACAGAACGAGCAGTATGGCTGGTGGCATTGTCATGCTGGAGGGTCATGTCAGGATGAGCCTGCAGGAAGGGTACCACATGAGGGAGGAGGATGTCTTCCCTGTAACGCACAGCGTTGAGATTGCCTGCAATGACAACAAGCTCAGTCCGATGATGCTGTGACACACCGCCCCAGACCATGACGGACCCTCCACCTCCAAATCGATCCCGCTCCAGAGTACAGATCCCGCTCATTCCTTCGACGATAAATGTGAATCCGACAATCACCCCTGGTGGAACAAAATCGCAACTTGTCAGTGAAGAGCACTTTTTGCCAGTCCTGTCTGGTCCAGGGATGGTGGGTTTGTGCCCATAGGTGACATTGTTGCCGGTGATGTCTGGTGAGGACCTGCCTACAAGCCCTCAGTCCAGCCTCTCTCAGCCTATTGCGGGCAGTCTGAGCACTGATGGAGGGATTGTGCATTCCTGGTGTAACTCAGGCAGTTGTTGTTGCCATCCTGTACCTGTCCCGCAGGTGTGATGTTCGGATGTACCGATCCTGTGCAGCTGTTGTTACACTTGGTCTGCAACTACGAGGACAAGCAGCTGTCCATCCTGTCTCCCTGTAGTGCTGTCTTAGGCGTCTCACAGTACGGACATTGCAGTGTATTGCCCTGGCCACATCTGCAGTCCTCATGCCTCCTTCCAGCATGCCAAAGGCACATTCCCGCAGATGAGCAGGGACCCTGGGCATCTTTCTTTTGGTGTTTTTCAGAATCAGTAGAAAGGCTTCTTTAGTGTCCTACGTTTTCATAACTGTGACCTTAATTGCCTACAGTCTGTAAGCTGTTAGTGTCTTAAAACCTGTTGGGGCTAGGGGGCAGTATTTGCATGGCCAGATAAAAAACATACCCGATTTAATCTGGTTACTACTCCTGCCCAGAAACTAGAATATGCATATAATTAGTAGATTTGGATAGAAAACACTCTAACGTTTCGAAAACTGTTTGAATGGTGTCTGTGAGTATAACAGAACTCATATGGCAGGCCAAAACCTGAGAAGATTCCATACAGGAAGTGCCCTGTCTGACAATTTGTTGTCCTTCTGTTGCATCTCTATCGAAAATACAGCATCTGTGCTGTAACGTGACACTTTCTAAGGCTCCCATTGGCTCTCTAAAGCCGGCAGAAAGTGGAATGGGGTGTCTGCTGTCTCTGGGCAAAGTACAACAGCTCTGTTTGTGAGTGGTCAGCCTGGGGACAGTGACACTGAGATGCGCGTTCATGAGAATTCTCAATTTTTTTCTTTCAGCCTTTGAATGAATACAACGTTGCCCGGTTGGAATATTATCGCTATTTTACAAGAAAAATGGCATAAAATTTGATTTTAAACAGCATCTGACATGCTTCTAAATACGGTAATGGAATATTTTGATTTTTTTTGTCACGAAATGCGCTCGCGCGTCACCCTTCGGATAGTGACCTGAACGCATGAACAAAACGGCGCTATTTGAATATAACTATGGATTATTTGCAACCAAAACAACATTTGTTGTTGAAGTAGAAGTCCTGGGAGTGCATTCTGACGAAGAACAGCAAAGGTAATCAAATTTTTCTAATAGTAAATCTGAGTTTAGGTTGTCCCAAACTTCGTGGGTGTCAAAATAGCTAGCCTGTGATGGCCGAGCTATGTACTCAGAATATTTCAAAATGTGCTTTCGCCAAAAAGCTATTTGAAAATCTGACACCGCGATAAAGGAGTTCTGTATCTATAATTCTTAAAATAATTGTTATGTATTTTGTGAGCGTTTATCGTGAGTAATTTAGAAAATTCACCGGAAGTTTTCGGTGGGTATGCTTGTTCTGAACGTCACATGCTAATGTAAAAAGCTGGTTTTTGATATAAATATGAACTTGATTGAACAGACATGCATGTATTGTATAACATAATGTCCTAGGAGTGTCATCTGATGAAGATCATCAAAGGTTAGTGCTGCGTTTAGCTGTGGTTTTAGTTTTTGTAACATATATGCTTGCTTTGAAAATGGCTGTGTGATTATTTTTGGCAGGGTACTCTCCTGACATAATCTAATGTTTTGCTTTCGCTGTAAAGCCTTTTTGAAATCGGACAATGTGGTTAGATTAACGAGAGTCTTGTCTTTAAAATGGTGTAAAATAGTCATATGTTTGAGAAATTGAAGTTATAGCATTTTTGAGGTATTTGTATTTCGCGCCACGCGATTCCACTGGCTGTTGACTAGGGTGGGACGGAAACGTGAAGTTAGTTGGATTTTTACGAATTATCTTTAAAAGACAGGGTCCTGAAAAAGGGACATTTCTTTTTTGCTGAGTTTAGATAATAAACAAAAGTTAAATAAACAATTAGAAATGAACACTAAACAAAACATTTAAAGGAATAGAGACATTTCACATGTAATATTACGGCTACATACAGTCTCTCTCTCCCTCACTCCCTCCCTCTCTCCTGTCCCATACCACCCATCCTCTCTCTATCAGGTTCTTCTCTCAACAGACAGATGGGCCCAGGAGGATCAGCCGGGTCACCCGTGATACCAGTCAGTATCCGACGACCTTCACCCATGTCTGAGAACGTCGGGAGATGACGTGGAAACCGGCCACTAGGGGCAACACAACAGTGAGCTCTGTTACCTTCAAGTAGATTTGGGTTTTACAGGGTGTTGTGGATGGTGGATGGGCGTAAGCATCTGCTTCTGGTTCCAAAGGTTGATGACTAACCTTAAGAATTCAGAGTTGATGCCTAAACTTAATCCTGACCTTAAAACATTTGAAGTTAATGCCTAAACTTAACCTTGAACACTTTGAAATTTGATGTTTGGAACAACTTTGAAATTTGACGTTTGGAACACTCTTAGAATCATATAAAAATTGTTTTATTTTATGTAGAGAACAGGATACAAGCCACCCACTGTCTCAAACCAGGAAGAAGGCCAGAATAGCTCCTATCAACAGGACACACATATGCACCCTTCTCATCTGTCCATCTCCTAAGCACGGATTGTAAGTATATACATGGCACAGGAGGTTGGTGGCACCTTAATTGGTGAGAATGGGCTTGTGGTAATGACTGGAGCGGAATTCGTGAAATGGTATCAAATATATCAGACACATGGTTTCCATGTGGTTAATGCCATTCCATTTGCCCGTTCCGGACATTATTTGAGCTGTCAGCAGCCTCCTGTGATAAATACATTCCCTCTTGTTAAAGCTGCAATATGCCACTGAGTTATAGATCTGTCATTCTCATTGAAAGCAAGTCTAAGACGCGGTAGATCTGTTCTATGTGCGCAATTTCTATGCTTCCCATTATTACGTTTCATTTTTTTTGCGTCTTTTACTTTCGGTTTTGTACACCAGCCTCAAAACATTTGAAAATACAATATTTTCGGGTTATGGAAAATATCTTTCCCAGCGGTTTAGATGGTACAATGATTCTCTACAATGTACTAGCTTGTTTAGTCACATTAAACTGAAATTACAAATGGCAGTACGATTTCTGCATAGTGCATACAAAAATACAAAAAAAGTGTTTTATTTTATGCAGAGATCAGGAGACCAAAGCCATGGATAACGAACCTCCCACTGTCCCAAACCAGGAAGAAGGCCAGAATAGCTCTTATCAATAGAACAGGGCTGTTGTTACCGGCTAAGTGCAAACCCAACACCTCTCATAGAATCCAAACAGTCAGATGGAAACCACTCAACCTAATGCGATAAGGCTCCAGCACCAAGAGGATATATTCTAATATCTGATTTATAGATATATATAATGTGCCTTCGGAAAGTATTCAGACCCTTTGACTTTTTCCACATTTTGTTAGGTTACACCCTTATTCTAAAATGGATTACATTGTTTTTATTTTCCCCATCAATCTACACACATCACCCCATAATGACATATCAAAAACAGGGGTTTAGAAATTGTTGCTCACTTATAAATAAATATAAAAAATGAAATATCATATTTACATAAGTATTCAGACTCTTTACTCAGTATTTTGTTGAAGCACTGTTGGCAGAGATTACAGCCTTGAGTCTTCTTGAGGCTGTAAAGCTTGGCACACCTGTATTTGGGGAGTTTCTCCCATTCTTCTCTGCAGATCCTCTCAAGCTCTGTCAGGTTGGATGGGGAGCGTTTCTGTGTGCTTAGGGTCGTTGTCCTGTTGGAAGTGAACCTTCGTCCCAGTCTGAGGTCCTGTGCGCTCTGGAGCAGGTTTTCATCAAGGATCTCTCTGTACTTTGCTCCCTTCATATTTCCCTTGATCCTGACTAGTCCCTACTGCTGAAAAATATCCCCACAGCATAATGCTGCCACCACCATGCTTCACTGTAGGGATGGTGCCAGGTTTCCTCTAGACGTGACGCTTGGCATTAAGGCCAAAGAATTCAGTCTTGGTTTTAATCAGACCAGAGAATCTTGTTTCTCATGGTCTGAGTCCTTTAGGTACCTTTTAGCAAACTCCAAGCGGGCTGTCATGTGCCTTTTACTGAGGAGTGGCTTCTGTCTGGCCACTCTACCATAAAGTCCTGATTGGTGGAGTGCTGCAGAGATGGTTGTCCTTCTGGAAGGGTCTCCCATCTCCACAGAGGAACTCTAGAGCTCTGTCAGAGTGACCATTGGGTTCTTGGTCAACTCCCTCACCAAGGCCGTTCTCTTCTGATTGCTCAGTTTGGCCGGGCGGACAGCTGTAGGAAGAGTCTTGGTGGTTCCAAACTTCTTCCATTTAAGAATGATGGAGGCCACTGTGTTCTTGGGGACCTTCAATGTTGCAGAAAAGTTTTGGTACCCTTCCCCAGATATGTTCCTCGACACAATCCTGTCTCGGAGCTCTACGGACAATTCCTTCGACCTCATGGCTTGGTTTTTGCTCTGACATGCACTGTCAACTGTGGGACCTTATATAGACAGGTGTGTGCCTTTCCAAATCATGTCCAATCAATTGAATTTACCACAGGTGGACTCCAATCAAGTTGTAGAAACATCTCAAGGAGGATCAATGGAAACACGATGCACCTGAGCTCAATTTTGAGTCTCATAGCAAAGGGTCTGAATACTTATGTAAATTCTAAAAACCTGTTTTCGCTTTGTCATTATGGGGTATTTGGTGTAGATTGCTGAGTATTTTTATTTATTTAATCCATTTTAGAATAAGGCTGTAACGTAACAAGGGGTCTGAATACTTTCCGAAGGCGCTGTATATATATATCACTGTATGTCAAACCAGGCTCTCTCTTTCCCTCTGACACAATGCAAACAAAAGGTACTTCCTGCTGTAACTGAATTCCCTGAAATAGTTAATAATAGGCCTACGATATAGACAGGTTAATAATATGATATAGACAGACTGGGACAGGTTAATAATACGATATAGACAGACTGGGACAGGTTAATAATATGATATAGACAGGCTGGGACAGGTTAATAATATGATATAGACAGGCTGGGACAGGTTAATAATATGATATAGACAGGCTGGGACATGTTAAATAATATGATATAGACAGACTGGGACAGGTTAATAATATGATATAGACAGGCTGGGACATGTTAAATAATATGATATAGACAGACTGGGACAGGTTAATAATATGATATAGACAGGCTGGGACATGTTAAATAATATGATATAGACAGACTGGGACAGGTTAATAATATGATACAGACAGACTGGGCTACGGACTGGGACAGGTTAAATAATGCGATATAGACAGACTAGGCTACGGACTGGGACAGGTTAAATAATACGATACAGACAGACTGGACTATAGTCTGGGACAGGTTAAATAATACGATACAGACAGACTGGGCTACAGTCTGGGACAGGTTAAATAATACGATATAAACAGACTGGAATACAGTCTGTTCACTGACCAGCTACTCCATTGAATGGTAACAGCCAAGAGACTGTGAGTGGCTGTCACGTCCTGACCAGTAAAAGGGGTGTTTGTTATTGTAGTTTGGTCAGGGCGTGGCAGGGGGTGTTTGTTATTGTAGTTTGGTCAGGGCGTGGCAGGGGGTGTTTGTTATTGTAGTTTGGTCAGGGCGTGGCAGGGGGTGTTTGTTTAGAGTGTTTCGGGGTTTTTGGTTTATGTTCTATATTTTCTATTTCTATGTGTTTATCTAGTTTTTCTATTTCTATGTTGGGGTTTTGGAACGACCTCCAATTAGAGGTAGCTGATTGTCATTGCCTCTAATTGGAGGCCATATTTAAGTGGGTTAGTTTTCTCTTGTGTTTTGTGGGTGGTTGTTTCTGGGTTAGTCTGTGCACCTTACTGGACTGTTTTCGTCGTTTGTTTTGTGTAAGTGTTTTGTTTTTCCTTCAATAAAAGAAGATGTTCACTATACCCGCTGCAGTTTGGTCCACTACCTACAACGAAGCTCGTGACAGTGGCATCCTAAGGAACTAGGTATCTTGTGTAACTGAATGCATATTTCAGCCTATATCCGGACACAAACATGTTGACTGCACTGTGTCTGGTTGCTCTGCTCTGCTGTTAGTGAAGGACCATCTGTTAGACCAAACAACATAGCTTATTCAGTGAAGACCTGGAATGCAGCCTGTTTTCATGACTACCACTCCAACAATAAGCTGTGTCATAACTCTGTGCCAGACCCCTTCACTACATTCCACAGCAAATGTGGGTAAATATCTCCTGATAGTCTGTGTCCACCAGGGAGAGTCTGATTGTGTCCACCAGGGAGAGTCTGATTGTGTCCCAAATGGCTCCCTGTTCCATAAATAGAGTGTCAAAAGTAGTGCACTATATAGGGAATAGGGTTCCATTTGGGACAGAGACGTACACCAGCCTGTCTGTGAATAGAGCCATGTCACTTCTCACAGACAGATAGAGCTGTAAGGCCTTTCCACAGACACAAGGTTATATTCAGCCAGCAGTGACTACAGGAGGACAACAATGACTACAGGAGATCAGCAATGACTACAGGAGGATAACAATGACTACAGGAGATCAGCAATGACTACAGGAGATCAGCAATGACTACAGGAGATCAGCAATGACTACAGGAGATCAGCAATGACGAGAGAAGAGTCCAAAACAGTGTTGACAATATTGACACACACAGTCAGACGTGTTATTCATCACATTACACAACTAGGCCTATACGCGGATCCTAGAAAGCGATCCCTCACTGATGACACTGACTGTAAATACTGTAGTTTCCCCGTCGCCGACACGGCTTATGCCCGCTCAGCCTGATCGGACCACTCGCTCTGTAAATTTGTAGCAGACAGTAAAAAGCTGTCCGATGCATACTCAAATAATAGCCTGTCATTTTTGCAACACTTGTGAGTGTCTATCAGGGTACTATATATGTGTTTCAGTGGGAAAATAAACCCAGATTACACCTCTTTGAGTGATGGGCAGACTGTGGCTGTCTCTCAATAAGCGAGCGCACCAGAAGCGCTTGTTGGTTGACATTAATTCCAAGTAATAAAACGGACCAGGACAATGGAATAGTAAACGTGAAAGATCAAGAAACACTTATTCTAAGGTTCTTAGTCTATACATAGAGCCGATTATGGAACAACTTTTGAAAAAGAAAAAGAAACTTGACTTGTCCACGCAGCGTAAATCGGAGCGCTGAAGAACATTGTCGTTTCATGCATAGACAAATATTTTCTTAAAAGCGTCCGCGTGATATGCTTTGTACACCGAAAACATTCGTGTAGAACCCAATAAATACGAACAAAACGAGGCATTTTTGTCCTAACGTGCACAGTGTGATATGTTTATAAACATCATATAACATCAAAATAGCAAATTGCATTATTCCACTCAATTTGTTGTCCTTTTCTACTTTATTGAACGCAACCATTGCATGCCAGCGAAAACGTTTTCTTGGTATAGAATATAGCATTTTGAGAATTACTTACGATTTGAGAGGATTCTGAATGACAGTCGCCATTTTGCTGCTAGACAGTAAGCAAATATTCCAAATCTCGGAGCTGTTTGGGACCCTATGAAAAAAACAACCAGTAAGGTTTTAGGCGACCTGCTCCTTAACCAATACAATACCAGGATGCAGGAGTAAAGGCGTGGTTTATGAGAAAACTGTCAAAAGCGTTTCATAAAGACGATGAGCCAAGGCTACACACTGTACAACTTTATATTGCACACATGCAAATCATTACAGTGTACTAGTCAGTATAAGTCATTTGCATAGTGTAGGCATATCCTCGGGCATATGAAACAGATATAGCAAGGAGCGGCTGCATTTTCTAACAGGGAAAAGAAAAGCGTTGCCAGTGGTCCTGTGTTCCTTTGTGCCTGTCCCAAAACAGACCATCTTTATTTTCTCAGCATATCAAATCAAATCAAATGTTATTGGTCACATACACATGGTTAGCAGATGTTATTGCGAGTGTAGCGAAATGCTTATATGGAGACTCTTCTTCATTCAGTGGCATTTAGCAAAACAAATAGAATGGCACTAGAAGATATATATAATATTATGTAGCAGTAGTAAAACACATTAACATGAGATATATTTAGATGTATATATTGTAGAAGCATTAGTTACACATGAAGGTTTGCTTACACAGGAAATTGAAAACAAAGCAATGGCTCTATCTAGAATGTAAACAAATCACAACTACTGTCACACTACAGACAAACAAATTCATCTTTTCCACTCTCTGTTACAATGTTCAGTTCATGAGAATGATCTTAAAAATGTTAGATTTCCTTTTAGAGGGGAAAGTGATTGAAAGCACACGCATCCAATCGTAAAGCCGCAAAGAGGGCTATTATTGTCAGCGATAAACCAATGAGATTTGGCTGGCGGGTGTTAAATTGGTCACATGGATGCAGCATTGTAACAAGTAGAGGAACTTTGTGTCAAGCTCCTACAATCAATCAAATGTAGTTATAAAAGCTCTTCTTACATCAACTGATGTCACAAAGTGCTGTACAGAAAACCGTTTGGTGAACCACACCTGGTCTGACTGTATCAGAGACGTTTGGTGAACAACACCTGGTCTGACTGTATCAGAGACGTTTGGTGAACAACACCTGGTCTGACTTGGACAAGCTCCAGGGCCTAATACCTAGTGGTAGGCTTTAGATCAGCAGGCTAACACAGTCTAGTGCCACACAGGCTGGGCTCAAACCCAGATACACTCCTATCACTTTGTTATTGTTTTTGGAAGTTATCACAACATGCATTTGGATCCACCGTGTCCTTGCCTTGCATGTCCACCTTGTCCTCTCCTTGCATGTCCACCTTGTCTTCTCCTTGCATGTCCACCTTGTCCTCTCCTTGCATGTCCACATTGTCCTCTCTTTGCCCTCCCCATTGCATGTCCACCTTGTCCTCTCCTTGCATGTCCACATTGTCCTCTCTTTGCCCTCCCCATTGCATGTCCACCTTGTCCTCTCCTTGCATGTCCACCTTGTCCTCTCCTTGCATGTCCACCTTGTCTTCTCCTTGCATGTCCACCTTGTCCTCTCCTTGCATGTCCACATTGTCCTCTCTTTGCCCTCCCCATTGCATGTCCTCTCCTTGCATGTCCACATTGTCCTCTCTTTGCCCTCCCCATTGCATGTCCACCTTGCCCTCCCCATTGCATGTCCACCTTGCCCTCCCCATTGCATGTCCACCTTGCCCTCCCCATTGCATGTCCACCTTGCCCTCCCCATTGCATGTCCACCTTGCCCTCCCCATTGCATGTCCACCTTGCCCTCCCCATTGCATGTCCACCTTGCCCTCCCCATTGCATGTCCACCTTGCCCTCCCCATTGCATGTCCACCTTGCCCTCCCCATTGCATGTCCACCTTGTCCTCTCCTTGCATGTCCACCTTGCCCTCCCCATTGCATGTCCACCTTGTCCTCTCCTTGCATGTCCACCTTGCCCTCCCCATTGCATGTCCACCTTGTCCTTTTTTCCTTTCTTCCTCCCCTCTTCCCTTCTTAGTTCCTTCCGTCTCCAGAGTTGCCAGGGTTCTACTTTGACGCTGAGAAGAAGCGTTACTGTAACCCTCTGCCCAGAGAGCTGCTGCAGGAGAGAGAGCAGGAGAAACACAGGGCCAGGATGACCTATGAGGAGGAGAGGCCTAAGGTACACTGGGTTTCACTTCACAGCGACAATCAGCAGTTGAAATAATTACAAAGCGTTTCCCCGCCCCTGTTTTGGTGAAAACAGGGGCTTGCAATTGTCAATTAGGCTATTAGAATATTTTTTACGTTGTCACAATTACAAACATTCAAACACTCAAACAGGACAGTTTTATATCAATCTCTTCATTCAAAGACTCAATCATGGACACTCTTACTGACAGTTGTGGCTGCTTTGCATGATGTATTGTTGTCTCTACCTTCTTGCCCTTTGTGCTGTTGTCTGTGCCCAATAATGTTTGTACCATGTTTTGTGCTGCTGCTTCCGCCGTGTTGTGCTGCTGCCATATTGTGCTGCTACCATGTTGTTGTCATGTTGTGTTGCTACCATGTTGTTGTCATGTTGTGCTGCTACCATGTTGTGTTGCTACCATGCTGTGTTGTCATGAGTTGCTGTCTTGCTATTTTGTTGTCTTAGGTCTCTCTTTATGTAGTGTTGTGATGTCTATCTTGTCATGATGTGTGTTTTGTCCTCTCTCTCTCTATATATATTTGATTACGTTCTCCCCTCGGGTGTAGCTCGTCTGAGGAGGAGACGTAAATGCCTGGGCCTAAATACACATGGTAAACCAGATGAAAGGAGAAGACATGTGGGGTGTAATGAGTGAAAACAACCAGACCACAACCAGAACTCAATGTTAGCCCTCAGGGGATGTTTAGTCAAGTAATTAAATAAACAATATAAAACACCCATAAATAATCAGTAAGAAACAAAAAAACAACCAGGGAAGGTAAGAGAAGGGAATGTTTGGGACCGGGGTCCAAGTAATGAAAATAAACAAAAGGTCCCTCCTCTTCTACACACCTAAACCTTCCAAACACAATCTAAACCCTAACCCACTGTCCTACCTGGTTCCAAGAAAATACAAGGGTGACCCCCCCCCCGGCTAACCTAGTGTATAAAACAATGGGTTAGGGTGGAGGTAGGGTGGAGTACATCAGGAGGACAGGCTGAAACACAAGCAAAGATAAATTAAATCAACAAATGATCAACTAGCCAAAAAACAAGTCTCTGTCTGTCTGTCTGTCTGTCTGTCTGTCTGTCTGTCTGTCTGTCTGTCTGTCTGTCTGTCTGTCTGTCTGTCTGTCTGTCTGTCTGTCTGTCTGTCTGTCTGTCTGTCTGTCTGTCTGTCTGTCTGTCTCGTCTCTCTCTCTTCTCTCTCTTCTCTCTCTCTCTCTCTCTCTCTCTCTCTCTCTCTCTCTCTCTCTCTCTCTCTCTCTCTCTCTCTCTCTCTCTCTCTCTCTCTCTCTCTCTCTCTCTCTCTCTCTCTCTCTCTCTCTCTCTCTCTCTCTCTCTCTCTCTCTCTCTCTCTCTCTCTCTCTCTCTCTCTCTCTCTCTCTCTCTCTCTCTCTCTCTCTCTCTCTCTCTCTCTCTCTCTCTCTCTCTCTCTCTCTCTCTCTCTCTCTCTCTCTCTCTCTCTCTCTCTCTCTCTCTCTCTCTCTCTCTCTCTCTCTCTCTCTCTCTCTCTCTCTCTCTCTCTCTCTCTCTCTCTCTCTCTCTCTCTCTCTCTCTCTCTCTCAGGACTCCGGACCGAAGCCACGCCCACCATCGTCAGCCCAACTCGGTACACCTGTAATGCCTAGGACACAAACACACTAACATGGAAAAATGGGGAGCAAGAAAAACGTGACACGTAACACACATACATATATATATATATATATTACATACATACATACACACAGTTGAAGTCGGAAGTTTACATACACCTTAGCCAAATATATTTAAACTCAGTTTTTCACAATTCCTAACATTTAATCCTAGTAAAAATTCCCTGTCTTAGGTCAGTTAGGATCACCACTTTATTTTAAGAATGTGAAATGTCAGAATAATAGTAGAGAGAATTATTTATTTCAGCTTTTTGTTTCTTTCTTCCCATTCCCAGTGGGTCAGAAGTTTACATACACTCAATTAGTATTTGGTAGCATTGCCTTTAAATTGTTTAACTTGGGTCAAACGTTTTGGGTAGCCTTCCACAAGCTTCCCACAATAAGTTGGGTGAATTTTGGCCCATTCCTCCTGACAGTGCTGGTGTAACTGAGTCAGGTTTGTAGGCCTCCTTGCTCGCACAGACTTTTTCAGTTCTGCCCACAAATGTTCAATAGGTTTGAGGTCAGGGCTTTGTGATGGCCACTCCAATACCTTGACTTTGTTGTCCTTAAGCCATTTTGCCACAAGTTTGGAAGTATGCTTGGTGTCATTGTCCATTTGGAAGACCCATTTGTGACCAAGCTTTAACTTCCTGACTGATGTCTTGAGATGTTGCTTCAATATATCCACATAATTTTCCTCCGTCATGATACCATCTATTTTGTGAAGTGCACCAGTCCCTCCTGCAGCAAAGCACCCCCACAACATGATGCTGCTACCCCTGTGCTGCATGGATGGGATGGTGTTCTTCGGCTTGCAAGCCTCCCCCTTTTTCCTCCAAACATAACGATGGTCATTATGGCCAAACAGTTTTATTTTTGTTTCATCAGACCAGAGGACATTTCCATGTGCAGTTGCAAACCGTAGTCTGGCTTTTTTTTATGGCGGTTTTGGAGCAGTGGCTTCTTCCTTGCTGAGCGGCCTTTCAGGTTATGTCTATATAGGACTCGTCTTACTGT
The DNA here is from genome assembly GCF_901001165.1 of Salmo trutta. Classification (NCBI taxonomy): domain Eukaryota; kingdom Metazoa; phylum Chordata; class Actinopteri; order Salmoniformes; family Salmonidae; genus Salmo; species Salmo trutta. The sequence goes on along the minus strand of NC_042957.1, from coordinate 6,694,555 downwards.
GGATATAGTAGATACTTTTGTACCCGTTTCCTCCAGCATCTTCACAAGGTCCTTTGCTGTTGTTCTGGGATTGATTTGAACTTTTTGCACCAAAGTACATTCATCTCTAGGAGACAGAACGTGTCTCCTTCCTGAGTGGTATGACGGCTGCGTGGTCCCATGGTGTTTATAGTTACGTACTATTGTTTGTTCAGATGAACTTGGTACCTCCAGGCATTTGGAAATTGCTCCCATGGATGATCCAGGCTCGTGGAGGTCAACAATTTTCTTTTTTTGAGGTCTTGGCTGATTTCTTTCGACTTTTCCATGATGTCAAGCAAAGATGCACTGAACTTGAAGGTAGGCCTTGAAATAAATCCACAGGTACACCTCCAATTGACTCAAATGATGTCAATTAGCCTATCAGAAGCTACTAAAGGCATGACATAATTTTCTGGAATTTTCCAAGCCGTTTAAAGGCACAGTCAACATAGTGTATGTAAACTTCTGACCCACTGGAATTGTGATACAGTGAATTAAAAGTGAAATAATCTGTCTGTAAACAATTGTTGGAAAAATGGGCTTGTCATGCACACAGTGAATGTCCTAAACAACTTGCTAAAACTATAGTTTGTTAAAACCTGTTGGGGCTAGGGGGCAGTATTTTCATGGCCGGATGAAAAACATACCCAATTTGAACAGGTTACTACTCTGGCCCAGAAACTATTAGTAGATTTGGATAGAAACCACTCTGAAGTTTCTAAAACTGTTTGAATGGTGTCTGTAAGTATAACAGAACTCATATGGCAGGCAAAAACCTGAGACAAATACAAGCAGGAAATGAAAATCTTGTGGCTGTACTATTTAAGTCATTGCCAATGGAATACACAGTGACAAAGGATTCATTTTGCACTTCCTAAGGCTTCCACTAGGTGTCAACAGTCTTTAGAATGTTGTTTGAGGCGTCTATGATGAACAGAGACCGAATGAGAAGGCTGGGAAGTTGGTAACCCAGGGAATGACATCACTTCATTGGCGCGCATTCATGTGAGATGGGACCTGTGTTCCAAAACATTTTTCAAGACACAGGAAAGGTCCGGTTGAAATATTACTGAAGTTTCACGTTAAAATGGCCCTAAAGATTGATGCTATACAACGTTTGACATGTTTGAACGAACGTAAATAGATTCTTTTGACTTTTCGTCGTGACACTTTCCTCGCGCGTCCTACATTTTGAGTAGCCTACTGAACGCGCAAACAACACGGAACAACATGGAGTTATTTGGACATATATTATGAACTTTATCGAACAAAACAACATTTGTTGTGGACCTGGGATTCCTGGAAGTGCCTTCTGATGAAGATTATTAAAGTCAATATGTCTAATGTTGTTTATGCATTTAGATGACTCCAAAATGGTGGGTATCTGTATTGCCTAGTGTATTTTTCTGAGCACAGTACTCAGATTATTGCAAAGTGTGCTTTCCCAGTAAAGGTATTTTGAAATCTGTCAATGCGGTTGCATTCAGGAGATGTTAATCTATAATTCTTTGAATAACAGTTTAATATTTTATCAACGTTTATAATGAGTATTTTTGTAAATTCACCGGCAGTTTTGGGGGAGATACATTTTCTGAACGTCACGCGCCGATGTAAAATGCTGTTTTTGGATAGAAATATGAACTCGATAGAACAAAAAATGCATGTATTGTCTAACATAATGTCCTAGGAGTGTCATCTGATGAAGATTGTCAAAGGTTAGTGCATAATTTTAGCTGGTTTTCTGCTTTCGGTGACGCCTGTCCTTGCATTGAAAATGGCTGTGTGTAATTCTTTGTCTATGTACTGTCCTAACATAATCTAACTTTATGCTTTCGCCGTAAAGCCTCTTTGAAATCGGACAATGTGGTTGGATTAAGGACATGTTTATCTTTCAAATGGTGTAAAATAGTTGATTGTTTGAGAAATTTAAAATTATTAGATTTTTGCTGTTTTGAATTTCGTGCCATGTATCTTGTCAAGTTACCGGGATAAGAACGGGAAAGGGTGTCCCCAACAGAAACTTGTGGAGTGGTTGACTCCAACCTAAGTGTATGTAAACTTCCGACTTCAACTGTATGTTGTATCTGTTATGCGTTGTACCTGTCATATCTGTGTTGTACCTGTTATATGTATATTTTACTTGTTATACCTGTGTTGTACCTGTTATTTCTGTGTTGTACCTGTTACATCTGTGTTAAATATGTCGTATCTGTGTTGTGCTTGTTATATCTATATTTTACCTGTCATGTCTTTATTAAATCTGTTGTATCTGTGTTGTACCTGTTATCTGTGTTAAATCTATTATATCTATATTTTACCTGTTATATCTGTGTTAAATATGTTATATCTGTGTTGTACCTGTTATAGCTGTGTTAAATCTGTTGTATCTGTGTTGTACCTGTTATCTGTGTTCAATCTATTATATCTATATTTTACCTGTTATATCTGTGTTAAATATGTTATATCTGTGTTGTATCTGTTTTACCTGTTGTATCTGTGTTGTACCTGTTATAGCTGTGTTAAATCTGTGATATCTGTTTTGTAACTGTTATATCTGTGTTGTTCCTGTTATCTGTGTTAAATCAGCTGTATCTGTGTTTTACCTGTTATATCTGTGCTGTACCTGTTAAATCTGTGATATCTGTTAAATCTGTGTTAAATTGGTCTTCCCTGTGGCTCAGTTGGTAGAGCATGGTGTTTGCAACGCCAGGGTTGTGGGTTCTATAAGTGATTTCATTTTTTGGGGGGTGAACTCAATATGCCGGGTCGCTGTCACTCACCCAGACGTCCTGTATCCTTCATTCACATGTATCACCCTTTTACTAGAGTTCTGCTAAGTTTTTAACTTCAACATGAATACTAAAAGACAAGTCTGTCGTGTCGTAGTCAGTCATCAGATACAATGGATTGTTAGTGTTTTCTTGACTCCAGTGTTTAGCCCGTCTGGTGGGCTTGGCAGAGACTCCAGGCTGTGGCAGTTGACTACCTGCCTCCCTTACTGCCGACGGCTGGTAGGTTACAGGACCTTACTGCCGACGGCTGGTAGGTTACAGGACCTTACTGCCGACGGCTGGTAGGTTACAGGACCTTACTGCCGACGGCTGGTAGGTTACAGGACCTTACTGCCGACGGCTGGTAGGTTACAGGACCTTACTGCCGACGGCTGGTAGGTTACAGGACCTTACTGCCGACGGCTGGTAGGTTACAGGACTTTCTCTCTCTCTCACACGTGAGAATTCAGGCAGGGTGAAGTGAAACAGTGCAGTAAAGAGATTGTCAGGTAGAGTACAGGTGGTATCAGGCACTGTTGTCAGGTAGAGTACAGGTGGTATCAGGTAGAGTACAGGTGGTATCAGGTAGAGTACAGGTGGTATCAGGTACTGTTGTCAGGTAGAGTACAGGTGGTATCAGGTACTGTTGTCAGGTAGAGTACAGGTGGTATCAGGTAGAGTACAGGTGGTATCAGGTACTGTTGTCAGGTAGAGTACAGGTGGTATCAGGTAGAGTACAGGTGGTATCAGGTACTGTTGTCAGGTAGAGTACAGGTGGTATCAGGCACTGTTGTCAGGTAGAGTACAGGTGGTATCAGGTAGAGTACAGGTGGTATCAGGTATTGTTGTCAGGTAGAGTACAGGTGGTATCAGGTACTGTTGTCAGGTAGAGTACAGGTGGTATCAGGTACTGTTGTCAGGTAGAGTACAGGTGGTATCAGGTAGAGTACAGGTGGTGTCAGGTACTGTTGTCAGGTAGAGTACAGGTGGTATCAGGTAGAGTACAGGTGGTGTCAGGTACTGTTGTCAGGTAGAGTACAGGTGGTATCAGGTAGAGTACAGGTGGTATCAGGTACTGTTGTCAGGTAGAGTACAGGTGGTATCAGGTAGAGTACAGGTGGTGTCAGGTACTGTTGTCAGGTAGAGTACAGGTGGTATCAGGTAGAGTACAGGTGGTATCAGGTATTGTTGTCAGGTAGAGTACAGGTAGTATCAGGTACTGTTGTCAGGTAGAGTACAGGTGGTATCAGGTAGAGTACAGGTAGTATCAGGTACTGTTGTCAGGTAGAGTACAGGTGGTATCAGGTACTGTTGTCAGGTAGAGTACAGGTGGTATCAGGTAGAGTACAGGTGGTGTCAGGTACTGTTGTCAGGTAGAGTACAGGTGGTATCAGGTAGAGTACAGGTGGTATCAGGTATTGTTGTCAGGTAGAGTACAGGTAGTATCAGGTACTGTTGTCAGGTAGAGTACAGGTGGTATCAGGTAGAGTACAGGTGGTATCAGGCACTGTTGTCAGGTAGAGTACAGGTGGTATCAGGTAGAGTACAGGTAGTATCAGGTACTGTTGTCAGGTAGAGTACAGGTGGTATCAGGTACTGTTGTCAGGTAGAGTACAGGTGGTCTACTAGTGCGGCGTCATTCATTCGGATAGACTGTCATTCAAGGATTTCTGGTTTCTTCTGTGTGCATTAATATAAATCTCTCTCTGTGTGTGTGTGTGTGTGTGTGTGTGTGTGTGTGTGTGTGTGTGTGTGTGTGTGTGTGTGTGTGTGTGTGAGAGAGAGAATTCAGGCAGGGTGAAGTGAAACAGTGCAGTAAAGAGATTAAAAGGTGTCCTGTAAAGATGGAAGAACTAAGGACAAAGTCAGGACATCTGACGTGACGTCCCAGCCTTACTACTGATGACGTCACAATGAACGAGAAGAATTCCCTTCCAAACTGGGCTGAACCACTGCAGCCACAGAGAGAGGGGTGTTCCACCAGTTCCACAGCTGTTAGGTAGAACCTGGACCGTGTTCATTAAGGCACGCCGTAGCAAAACGTTTCTTCCATTTCATACCTAATGAACACAACCCTGGACTGTCTCTGTCTGTGTCCCAAGTGGCACCCTAGTTCATATACAGTACACAATTTTTGACCAGGGTCTATAGGAAATAGGATGCCAATGTGTCCTCTCTCTCGCTCCCCCGTCTCCTGCTAGAGGTCCCCTGGTTTCTGGTGGCAGGTGTTGCAGACGCGCACCGGGTGGTCCCAACCCCTAGAGGGCACCGCTCTGCGTTCAGGGGAGCAGTCGTCACACACTCCCTGGCCGCAGGCCCTGCAGTGGTGGATGGAGAGATGCGGGGCGGAGAAGTCTCTCTGACACTCACAGCAGCACCGGATATCCTGGTCTGGAACCCAGTAGGCTGGACGAGCTGCATCCTTCATCAGACCTGGAGAGGAGAGGGCGTACACAGGCACGCAAACACAGACAGACACACACACACACACATTAGTTTTGCGAGGACATACGGTTATGTCCATCACAGTTTATATTGAATGATGTATATCACATGATGAAAAAGTCCTCATCGCGGATGTATTTCTGCTTAAACAGCTATAACTCAGATAGACATGAAAACATGAAATGACCCGGGAATCGAAAGAACGTCGCTCAAAGATGCACAAAAACGACATAACATTGAAAATGGGTGAACCTTTCCTTTATAAAGGTGCTACAGGTAGAACAGCCTCAATTCGTCAGGGCATGGTATTATGGTCATTTTCTGAAATTACAATGCAAATATGCAAAAACAACGTGTAGCACCTTTAAGCCTCTATTAGGCCGTTAAAAATGTTGTGGACATCTCCTCTCTCTCCAGACCGGTGACCACAGAGCAGTCTAGACTACAGTCAGTGGGCTACAGTACTCACCCAGCGGGCTACAGTACTCACCCAGAGGGCTAGAGTACTCAGCCAGAAGGCTACAGTACTCACCCAGAAGGCTACAGTACTCACCCAGAAGGCTACAGTACTCACCCAGAAGGCTACAGTACTCAGCCAGAAGGCTACAGTACTCACCCAGAAGGCTACAGTACTCCCCCAGAGGGATGTATGTAGCAGTGACCACAGCTCCCAGTGTATTCTGAACAGCCTCTCCTACTCTCCTACTGAGTGTCCCTCCTTCCTCCTCCTCCAACTCTGCATCCAGCAGCTCTACCACACACACACACACACACACACGGAAGAAAGAAGAAAACAACCACAGATTTATGTTTCACATATTAATTTATAAGATCTGTAAATCCGATAGTAAGAGTAAGAAATAAACAGTAAAAAGGGGGAAATATTTTCTATGTCTGTTAATCTGGATACACGATTTCCCGCCAAATTTTGATGATCATGTTAGTGATGGGGGAAAACTCCAGTTAAATATTGGGATATTATTTTTGACGATATATCATATAGTTTTGGCAATATCGCAATATTATTTTTGCGCTAGTTGTCTGTACCTGCACCAAAACTCCAGTATTTTTCCTTCATAGCTTGTTCTCCATCTTCTTTTTAAATAGGAAGCCAATTTGTTTTCAGCACTTTTATTTCCATGACTGATCAAAACTTGTTTTCTCATGGCTCTCTCTCATCCCTCTGCAGCAGACATATGGTGAGCAATATGTTTGGAACATTGAATCACAATAAAATCACAATACATACAGTGCATTCGGAATGTATTCAAATCAAACCCTTTCACTTTTTCACATTTTGTTACGTTACAGTCATATTCTAAAATGGATTAAATAGACACAAAATACCCCATAATGACATCACAATACACCATAATGACATCACAATACCCCATAATGACATCACAATACCCCATAATGACATCACAATACCCCATAATGACAAAGCAAAAACTGTTTTATATACATTTTTGCACATTTATTACAAATAAAAAACTGAAATATCACATAAGTATTCAGACCCTTTACTCAGTACTTTGTTGAAGCACCTTTATCAGTGATTACAGCCTCGAGTCTTCTTGGGTATGACGCTACAAACTTGGCACACCTGTATTTGGGGGAGTTTCTCCCATTCTTCTCTGCAGATCCTCTCAAGCTCTGTCAGGTTGGATGGGGAGTGTTGCTGCACAGCTATTTTCAGGTCTCTCAAGAGACGTTCGATCGGGTTCATGTCTGGGCTCTGGCTGAGCCACTCAAGGACATTCAGAGAAGCCACTCATGCATTGTCTTGGCTGTGTGCTTAGGGTCATTGTTCTGTTAGAAGGTGAACCTTTGCCCCAGTCTGAGGTCCTGGGTGCTCTGGAGCAAATTTTCATCAAGGATCTCTCTGTACTTTGCTCCATTCATCTTTCCCTCGATCCTGACTAGTCTCCCAGTCCCTGCCGATGAAAAACATCCCCACAGCATGATGCTGCCACCACCATGCTTCACCATAGGGATGGTGCCAGGTTTCCTCCATATCATAAAGACCTGATTGGTGGAGTGCTGCAGAGGTGGTTGTCCTTCTGGAAGGTTCTCCCATCTCCACAGAGGAACTCTGGAGCTCTATCAAAGTGACCATCGGGTTCTTGGTCGCCTCCCTGACCCCCTATTTCCCCCGATTACTCAGTTTGGCCGGGCGGCCAGCTCTAGGAAAAGTCTTGGTGGTTCCAAACTTCTTACATTTAAGAATGATGGAGGCCAGGGGGCTTGGGGACCTGCAATGCTGCAGAAATGTTTTGGTACTCTTCCCCAGATATGTGCCTCGACACAATCCTGTCTCGGAGCTCTACGGACAATTCCTTTAACCTCATGGCTTGGTTTTTGCTCTGTGGGACCTTATATAGACAGGTGTGTGTCTTTCCAAATCATGTCCAATCAATTGAATTTACCACAGGTAGACTCCAATGAAGTTGTAGAAACATCTCAAGGATGATCAATGGAAACAGGATGCACCTGAGCCCAATTTCCAGTCTCATAACAAAGGGTCTGAATACTTATGTAAATAGGGTATTTCTGGTTTTTTTTTTTTTTCATAAATTAGCAAACATTTCTCAAAACCTGTTTTTGCTTTGTCATTATGGGGTTTTGTGTGTAGATTGATGAGGAAAAACATGTATTTAATCATGTTTTTGAATAAGGCTGTAAGGTAACAGAATGTGGAAAAAGTCAAGGGGTCTGAATACTTTCTGAATGCACAGTATAGTATCGGCACCTACAGGAAGTATCATGTTAATATCGTATTGTGAGATCCCTGGCAATTCCCTGCCCTAGTTCACATGGCATACAGTTTTATCTAAGAGTATTCTTTAAAGACCTATTGGGACATCATAGGATCACTGAAGAAAAAACATTTCCTTACCTTCTTTTTTGAAAGTTTGTTTTACCCCTTTTTCCTCCCCAATTGGTAGTTACAGTCTTGTCCCATCGCTGCAACTCCCGTACGGACTCGGGAGAGGCGAAGGTCGAGAGCCCTGCGTTCTCCTGGAAACACAACCCAGTCACGCAGCACTGCTTCTTGACACAATGCCCGCTTAACTCGGAAGCCAGCCGCACCAATGTGTCGGAGGAAACACCGTACACCTGGCGACCTGGTCAGCATGCACTGCACCCAGCCCGCCACAGGAGACTCTAGTGCGCGATGAGACAAGGTTATCCCTGCCGGCTAAACCCTCCCCTAACCCGGACAACGCTGGGCCAATTGTGCGCCGCCCCATTGGTCTCCCGGTCGTGGCCGGATGTGACAGAGCCTGGACTCAAACCAAGATCTCTAGTGGCACAGCTAGCACTGCGCCACTCGGGAGGCCCGTCCTTACCTTCTGAGATGCCCCGGTTCTGAAAGCAGGCATCACAGACCCGTACGGGGGCGAGCCCCCAGCCCCTCTCTGGAACAGGACGGTTCTTGGAGGAGCAGCCGTCACAGAAGCCCTCTCCACAGGCACGGCAGTGATGCTTAGTATCGTTGTCCTGGAACACCTCACTGCACTTAGAACATTTCTGTTACAGAGACACAGAGAGCACAGCTGAAAGAATATATCACAGGCTGAAAACACAAGCACACATAGGAGCAATGGACAGTCATAGGAGGAATGGACAGTCTTTACACACACATATATATGAGAGAGAGAGAGAGAGAGAGAGAGAGAGAGAGACAGATACTTTAAAAACCTCTGCATTACAACCCTTAAAATAACCTTCATTGCCAGTGAGTCACTGCATCTCGATGTTGGTTCTGAAAATGCATATGTCAGCCATGTTGGATCCATGCTGTGTCTATATCAGTATGACCAGATGGCTGTGAGGACCACGTACCAGGATGAGTGAGTTGGGTTTCCAGTAGGCCGGGGCGATCTGGTCAGTGAGCCAGGAAGTGACAGCTTTGGCAGGTTTCACACTGAGCTCTGACACACTCTGGGAGATGTAGTTCACACCGTCCAACAGTCTCTAAGCTGCATTGTTGTTGTCTTTCAGAAAACCATCCGACTGGAGAGAGGAGAGAGAGTGGAAGGAGTGAGAGAGAGGGGAAAGAGAGAGAGGAGAGAAAGAAAGGGAGGAGAGAGTAGAAGGAGTGAGAGAGAGGGGAAAGAGAGAGAGGAGAGAAAGAAAGGGAGGAGAGAGTGGAAGGAGTGACACAGAGGGAGAGAAAGGGAGAGAGAAAGGGAGAGAGAGAGAGAGAGAGAGAAGGGCAGTAGTATGAGTGACAGAGAAGTCAGTCAGTATGTATAGCTCATTACGGTACATTCTAGATTATACATTCTAGAGGCTTTATTTTGGAGCGGCAGGTAGCCTAGTGGTTAGAGCGTTGGGCCAGTAACTGAAAGGTTGCTAGATCGAATCCCCGAGCTGACAAGGTAAAAATCTGTCGTTCTGCCCCTGAACAAGTCAGTTAACCCACTGTTCCTAGGCCGACACTGTAAATAATAATTTGTTCTTAACTGCCTAGTTAAATAAACGTTAAATTTAAAAAATGAAGTTGCAAAACTGAAAGAACCAGTGGCTGCTCCGGTATGTTGTTGACTACCTGGTCACTGTGTAAAGCTTCTAGAATGAGCCAGAGTAGGGGCCATAGCCTCTCAGAGAAGGAATGCTGATCACTTTTGCCTGTTAGATCACAATGAATAAGATGACGTGAACAGGGGGGAATCTGATCCTACATCAGCACTCCTACTCTGACGCTTTATGGATATGGGCCGTGGGATGAGTAGGGGAGTCCTCTCTTGTTCTTACCCCAGGTTAGATGTGCTGTATGTCAGTCCTGACCACTGGGTCCTGATCCCTCTCCTCTCTTGTTCTTTACCCCAGGTTAGATGTGCTGTATGTCAGTCCTAACCACTGGATCCTGATCCCTCTCCTCTCTTGTTCTTTACCCCAGGTTAGATGTGCTGTATCTCAGTCCTGACCACTGGATCCTGGTCCCCTCCTCTCTTGTTCTTTACCCCAGGTTAGATGTGCTGTATCTCAGTCCTAACCACTGGATCCTGATCCCTCTCCTCTCTTGTTCTTTACCCCAGGTTAGATGTGCTGTATGTCAGTCCTGACCACTGGGTCCTGATCCCTCTCCTCTCTTGTTCTTTACCCCAGGTTAGATGTGCTGTATGTCAGTCCTGACCACTGGGTCCTGATCCCTCTCCTCTCTTGTTCTTTACCCCAGGTTAGATGTGCTGTATCTCAGTCCTGACCACTGGATCCTGATCCCTCTCCTCTCTTGTTCTTTACCCCAGGTTAGATGTGCTGTATCTCAGTCCTGACCACTGGATCCTGGTCCCCTCCTCTCTTGTTCTTTACCCCAGGTTAGATGTGCTGTATCTCAGTCCTGACCACTGGATCCTGGTCCCCTCCTCTCTTGTTCTTACCCCAGGTTAGATGTGCTGTATCTCAGTCCTAACCACTGGATCCTGATCCCTCTCCTCTCTTGTTCTTTACCCCAGGTTAGATGTGCTGTATGTCAGTCCTGACCACTGGGTCCTGATCCCTCTCCTCTCTTGTTCTTTACCCCAGGTTAGATGTGCTGTATGTCAGTCCTGACCACTGGATCCTGATCCCTCTCCTCTCTTGTTCTTACCCCAGGTTAGATGTGCTGTATGTCAGTCCTGACCACTGGGTCCTGATCCCTCTCCTCTCTTGTTCTTTACCCCAGGTTAGATGTGCTGTATGTCAGTCCTGACCACTGGATCCTGGTCCCCTCCTCTCTTGTTCTTTACCCCAGGTTAGATGTGCTGTATGTCAGTCCTGACCACTGGATCCTGGTCCCCTCCTCTCTTGTTCTTTACCCCAGGTTAGATGTGCTGTATGTCAGTCCTGACCACTGGATCCTGATCCCTCTCCTCTCTTGTTCTTTACCCCAGGTTAGATGTGCTGTATGTCAGTCCTGACCACTGGGTCCTGATCCCTCTCCTCTCTTGTTCTTTACCCCAGGTTAGATGTGCTGTATGTCAGTCCTAACCACTGGATCCTGATCCCTCTCCTCTCTTGTTCTTTACCCCAGGTTAGATGTGCTGTATGTCAGTCCTGACCACTGGATCCTGATCCCTCTCCTCTCTTGTTCTTTACCCCAGGTTAGATGTGCTGTATGTCAGTCCTGACCACTGGGTCCTGATCCCTCTCCTCTCTTGTTCTTTACCCCAGGTTAGATGTGCTGTATGTCAGTCCTGACCACTGGGTCCTGGTCCCCTCCTCTCTTGTTCTTTACCCCAGGTTAGATGTGCTGTATCTCAGTCCTAACCACTGGATCCTGATCCCTCTCCTCTCTTGTTCTTTACCCCAGGTTAGATGTGCTGTATCTCAGTCCTGACCACTGGATCCTGGTCCCCTCCTCTCTTGTTCTTTACCCCAGGTTAGATGTGCTGTATCTCAGTCCTAACCACTGGGTCCTGATCCCCTCCAATCGCTTGTTCTTTTTAAAATGTATTTCTTAGGGGGTGTAGATCAGCCTTAATATTGCAGATAGATTGTAGCCTCCATCAATGTAATTGTCTGCATCATTTTCAATCCCCCATATTTTTTTGTTGTAAATATACACAGTAACAGTCAAAATATTGACCAAGGAGAGTGATGGAGTGCTGCATCAGATGACCTGGCCTCCACAATCACCCGACCTCAACCCAATTGAGATGGTTTGGGATGAGTTGGACCGCAGAGTGAAGGAAAAGCAGCCAACAAGTGCTCAGCATATGTGGGAACTCCTTCAAGACTGTTGAAAAAGCATTCCTCATAAAGCTGGTTGAGAGAATACCAAAAGTGTGCAAAGCTGTCATCAAGGCAAAAGGTGGCTACTTTGAAGAATCTCAAATATAAAATATATTTTGATTTGTTTAACATTTGTTTAATGCTTTTTTTGGTTACTACATGATTCCATATGTGTTATTTCATACTTTTGATGTCTTCACTATTATTCTACAATGTAGAAAATAGTAAACATTAAAAAAAAAACTTGAATGAGTAGGTGTGTCCAAACTTTTGACTGGTATTGTATTACTATTAAAAAATCGTACATATCTTAATTAATTTCCACAATTAAGGAATAATATGCAATATAATGTTGGCAGTTCATACGAAGGATTGTCACATACAACCAGGATTGGCATTACAAAGTAAAAATATTATTTTGGCAAACAATTATTGTGATTCATCCTGTATTGTCCCTAACATCATTACCCCATAGCAACAGATGTGGGGGACAAACACAGATGGACACACACACACACACTCCACCCTTTCCCTACAAACAACCAAAAAGCTCAGATGTTCAACAGTTGTTCCATCCCAAACTCAAGAGAAGACTTGATGTGTGAATACATATACAGTTGTTTGAGAAAGCATGCAAAATTGAGCAAGAATGGGGAGATTTGATTAACCAATGTCAAGACCAAGCTCCTCTTGTTCTTACCCCAGGCCAGATGTGTTCTATTTCAGTCCTGACCACTGTGTCCACTGGGTCCTGGTTCCCGTACCAGTACTGCCTGCTTCTGTAGATCACCCCACAGTTGGGACACTCTATCACATACCTGTAAACAACAACACCACTACTTTAGTTTAAAAAGTTTGGACACATCTACTAATTCAAGCATTTTTATTTATTTTTACTATTTTCTACATTGTAGAATAATAGTGAAGACATCAAAACTATGAAATAACACATATGGAATCATGTAGTAACCAAAAAAGTGGTAAACAAATCAACATATATTTTAGATTCTTCAAAGTAGCCACGCTTTGCCTTGATGACAGCTTTGCATACTCTTGGCATTCTCTCAACCAGCTTCATCAGGTAGTCACCTGGAAAGCATTTCAATTAACAGGTGTGCCTTGTTAAAAGTAAATTTGTGGAATGTCTTTCCTTCTTAATGCATTTGAGACAATTAGTTGTGTTGTGAGAAGTTAGGGGTGGTATACAGAAGATAGCCCTATTTGGTAAAATACAAAGTCCATATTATGGCAAGAACAGCTCAAATAAGCAAAGAGAAACGACAGTCCATCATTACTTTAAGACATGAAGGTCAGTCAATCTGGAAAATTTCATGAAATGTGAAAGTTTCTTCAAGTGCAGTCGCAAAAAAAACCATCAAGCGCTATGATGAAACTGGCTCTCATGAGGACCGCCACAGGAAAGGAAGACCCAGAGTTACCTCTGCTGCAGAGGATAAGTAGGTGTGTCCAAACTTTTGACTGGTACTGTACAAGCAAACAACACTACAGTTCAGCCAGCGACAGCAGATAGAGTTGAAAAAGCAACTACCCGTTGGTCTCATACCACTCTTAAAGGACCATTATTCTCCTTTTCTCCACAGCCTTACATACAGTGATACAGAGTAAATATCTTCCTTCATTCTGAAAGACCGCACCCGGCGTGCATCCCAAATGGCACCCTATTCCCTATGTAGTGCACTACTTCAGACCAGAGTCCTATGGGTCCCTATTCCCTATGTAGTGCACTACTTTCTGATTAACCAGTAGGCCAGTACTCACCCTGACCAGGCATAGATGGCCAGACCAAACCAGGGAGAGTCAGAGGAGGCTGTCGTCTTGGGAACCACGATCACCTCCTTCCCTCCCTCATAGCACGCCTGAGGATCAGAGTACAGACGTTCAGATCAGAGGAATAACTAGTCTGTGTGTGTGTATTCCTACCTTACAAGTGTAGATGCGGTTGTCGTACTGAGCAGAGTAGCGACAGCGGTGTTTAGCCTCGTGGTCCACTTCCTCCTTCAGGTGGTTCATACTGTTCTTACAGCCAGACCTGACAGGAAGAGGGTTCGTACACAGTTAGTACAAATTGAGGAGAATAAGTAACTAAAAAGCAGCCTTCCCCAAGAGAGGATGGCTTTCACTTCAGCAGTGATAAATTCATGAACTTCTTTGAGGAAAAGATCATGATCATTAGAAAGCAAATTACGGACTCTTCTTTAAATCTGCATATTTCTCCAAAGCTCAGTTGTCCTGAGTCAGCACAACACTGCCAGGACCTAGGATCAAGTGAGACACTGCCTTCCTGAAGACAAACAATGTATCCGAAACGTGTCAGTCTGGTTTTAGACCCCATCATAGCACTGAGACTGCACTCATGCAACTCCCTGTTGGCGGGGCTCCCTGCCTGTGCCATTAAACCCCTACAACTCATCCAGAACGCCGCAGCCCGTCTGGTGTTCAACCTTACCAAGTTCTCTCATGTCACCCCGCTCCTCCGCACACTCCACTGGCTTCCAGTTGAAGCTCGCATCTGCTACAAGACCATGGTGCTTGCCTACGGAGCTGTGAGGGGAACGGCACCTCCGTACCTTCAGGCTCTGATCAGGCCCTACACCCAAACAAGGGCACTGCGTTCATCCACCTCTGGCCTGCTGGCCACCCTACCTCTGCGGAAGCACCGTTCCCGCTCAGCCCAGTCAAAACTGTTCACTGCTCTGGCACCCCAATGGTGGAACAAGCTCCCTCACGACGCCAGGACAGCGGAGTCAATCACCACCTTCCGTAGACACCTGAAACCCCACCTCTTTAAGGAATACCTGGGATAGGATCCTTCTAACCCCCCCCAAAAAAAGATATAGATGTACTACTGTAAAGTGGTTGTTCCACTGGATATCATAAGGTGAATGCGCCAATTTCTAAGTCGCTCTGGATAAGAGCGTCTGCTAAATGACGTAAATGTAATGTAAATGTCAGACCGAGGCTCTGCATCTGTCCAAGTGCTCCTAGACCTTAGCGCTGCTTTTGATACCATCGATCACCACATTCTTTTGGAGAGATTGGAAATCCAAATTGGTCTACACGGACAAGTTCTGGCCTAGTTTAGATCTTATCTGTCGGAAAGATATCATTTTGTCTCTGTGGATGGTTTGTCTTCTGACAAATCAACTGTACATTTCAGTGTTCTTCAAGGTTCCGTTTTAGGACCACTATTGTTTTCACTGTATATTTTAACTTTTGGTGATGTAATTCGGAAACATCATGTTAACTTTCACTGCTATGCAGACGACACACAGCTGTACATTTCGATAAAACATGGTGAAGCCCCAAAATTGCCCTCCCTGGAAGCCTGTGTTTCAGACATAAGGAAGTGGATGGTGGCAAATGTTTAATTTTAAAACTCGGACAAAACAGAGATGCTAGTTCTAGGTCCCAAAAAACAAAGATCTTCTGTTGGATCTGACAATTAATCTTGATGGTTGTACAGTCGTCTCAAATAAAACTGAAGGACCTCGGCGTTACTCTGGACCCTGATCTCTCTTTTGACAAACATATCAAGAATATTTCAAGGACAGCTTTTTTCCATCTTCGTAACATTACAAAAATCTGAAAAACTTTCTGTCCAAAAATGACGCAGAAAAATTCATCCATGATTTCTAGATTAGACTACTGCAATGCTCTACTTTCCGGCTACCCGGATAAAGCACTAAATAAACTTCAGTTAGTGCTAAACACGGCTGCTGGAATCTTGACTAGAACCAAAACATTTGATCATATTACTCCAGTGCTAGCCTCTCTACACTGGCTTCCTGATAAGGCTAGAGCTGATTTCAAGGTTTTACTGCTAACCTACAAAGCATTACATGGGCTTGCTCCTAGCTATCTTTCCGATTTGGTCCTGCCGGACATACCTACACGTACGCTACGGTCACAAGACGCAGGCCTCCTAACTGTCCCTAGAATTTCTAAGCAAACAGCTGGAGACAGGGCTTTATCCTACAGAGCTCCATTTTTATAGAATGGTCTGCCTATCCATGTGAGAGACGCAGACTCGATCTCGACCTTTAAGTCTTTATTGAAGACTCATCTCTTCAGTAGCTCCTATGATTGAGTGTAGTCTGGCCCAGGGGTGTGAAGGTGAACGGAAAGGCACTGGAGCAACGAACTGCCCTTGTTGTCTCTGCCTTGCCAGTTCCCCTCTCTCCACTGGGATTCTCTGCCTCTAACCCTGTTACGGGGGCTGAGTCACTGGCTTACTGGTGCTCTTCCATGCCATCCCTAGGAGGGGTGTGTCACTTGAGTGGGTTGAGTCACTGACGTGATCTTCCTGTCCGGGTTGTTCTGTTTTGGACTCTCTCTCTACCGCACCTGCTGTCTCTAACTCTGAATGATCGGCTATGAAAAGCCAACTGACATTTACTCCTGAGGTGCTGACCTGTTGCACCCTCTACAACCACTGTGATTATTATTATCTGGCCCTGCTGGTCATCTATGAACGTTTTAACATCTTGGCCATGTTCTGTTATAATCTCCACCCGGCACAGCCAGAAGAGGACTGGCCACCCCTCAGAGCCTGGTTCCTCTCGGTTTCATCCTAGGTTCCGGTCTTTCTAGGGAGTTTTTCCTAGCCACCGTGCTTCTACACCTGCATTGCTTGCTGTTTGGGGTTTTAGGCTGGGTTTCTGTACAGCACTTTGTGACATCGGCTGATGTAAAAAGAGCTTTATAAATACATTTGATTGAATTACTATGTTATTAATGTGCTGTTCTTACAGCCAGACTTGACAGGAAAAGGGTTAGTACACAGTGTTTAATTACTATGTTATTATTGTACCAAAGCTGAAAGGAAGGCAGAGAAACATTATGGATGTAGAAAACTATTATTGTTCTATCCTGTTTGAGATGCTATTTTAGTGTAATTATCAGTTAATTACTACCGATATGTAATAACTATGCAACTCCAATGTAATACACATTAATCATTAAATAACAAAATACCAAGTAAACATTGGACTGTAATAGAAAACAGTGTAAACTGAGCCATCACACAACTAAGGCTAATTCACCATGTAAATTATAAACACAAGAAAATTGTCAATATTGGACTGTAATACAAAGCAGAACTGGAAACAGAGAATATAGCGCGAGGTACCACAGCTGAGACGGTAACAGAAACTGCCGGTCTCGGAGATTCTGGGTTCGAGCCCAGGCTCTGTCGCAGCCGGCCGCGACCGGGAGGCCCATGGGGCGACGCACAATTGGCCCAGCGTAGTCCGGGTTAGGGAGGGTTTGGCCGGCAGGGATAACCTTGTATCATCGCGCACTAGAGTCTCCTGTGGCGGGCTGGGTGCAGTGCATGCTGACCAGGTCGCCAGGTGTACGGTGTTTCCTCCGACACATTGGTGCGGCTGGCTTCCGAGTTGGATGGGCGTTGTGTCAAGAAGCAGTGCTGCGTGACTGGGTTGTGTTTCCAGGAGAACGCAGGGCTCTCGACCTTCGCCTCTCCCGAATCCGTACGGGAGTTGCAGCGCTGAGACAAGACTGTAACTACTACCAATTGGATACCACGAAATTGGGGAGAAAAAAGGGGTAATAAATACATTTTAAAAATAACTGCCGGTCTCACGGTAATTGACCGTTAATTAACATAAACACATTTAGCATCTCCTGGCTTCTACACATAGCCTACAAGCCACTGATGCAGACCTTTGGAACATTTACATTTTTTAAAAGTCTAATAAATCCATGTAATATAGTCCACACCGTCACAGAAAATTCACTATTTATTTTAGACAGGTCTAAAAAAAACATGAAATGAAGAAAATTTCAGAAGAACAGAATAGCATACTCTGAGATGTCCTTATGTTAGGTCCTGATCTGGCTATGCCATATGGCTGCTACACTCATTTAGCAGACACAATTTGCTTAGAATTCCGTGGCATTATTTTATTGTATGAAGAATACATTTGAACAAAGCTGAATAAAATGGAAATTATATTTTCTCCAAATGATTTGAGGGAGTGAGCACACGCGGCTATTCTGTGTTGAGCGGTTAACAACGAAATAGATCCTCCTATATGCTTAATTTAGAATTATTAATGTAACTTTAGTTGTGATACAAACATTGGGCTGTATGTTATTGATTTTTAATACATTATAAGGCTGCATGATGAGACTCTAATGATGATTTGAAAAAAGTTGCTTGAAAGGCATGAGCTCTGCTTTGTTTTTTGTGCAGACTGTACACACTTCATCAATCTCTCATTCACAAGTTGACAAGCACTTGATAATGCCTCGAATTTCCCGGCGGCATCCCCTTTGTGTGGCCATAATGTCATCTATGCACTTAAATAGCAAATGGAGGACACTTCCCCATGGTTCATTTTCATGCCAGCCAGGTAGGCTATACTCCTGTTGTAAAGATAAACAATGTGCTTAATATTAGGGAAGTTGAGAAATAAATATAGTAGGCCTAGCCTATTAAAAGCTGATGGGATCCTCCTTTTTTTAATAGAGGACATCACTCTGTTTTCTCACACAATTGCGCAACATGAGCTCATGGGCTCTCATAAAGTGTTTGATTAGATTTTCGAATACATTTGCATTGATGTCAGAGTGATTAGAGGGACAATAGAGTGCTGAGTACCAGGCAGTTAGCAAGTTTGGTAGGTTACTAATGATCATCAGCAGCATCAGAGCTTGGAGAAGCCTAATTACGATGACTAAACGTTCACGTGGAATTTGACTGCCTTCATGAGTCGTGACCTCCGGTGTGGCGGTAATACGGTCACCACAACAGATACCGGAGCAGGTGAAGTACTAACCCACAGCTGGGACAGACACCAGAGCAGGTGAAGTACTAACCCACAGCTGGGACAGATACCAGAGCAGGTGAAGTACTAACCCACAGCTGGGACAGATACCAGAACAGGTGAAGTACTAACCCACAGCTGAGACAGATACCAGAGCAGGTGAAGTACTAACCCACAGCTGGGACAGATACCAGAGCAGGTGAAGTACTAACCCACAGCTGAGACAGATACCAGAGCAGGTGAAGTACTAACCCACAGCTGGGACAGATACCAGAGCAGGTGAAGTACTAACCCACAGCTGGGACAGATACCAGAGCAGGTGAAGTACTAACCCACAGCTGGGACAGATACCAGAGCAGGTGAAGTACTAACCCACAGCTGAGACAGATACCAGAGCAGGTGAAGTACTAACCCACAGCTGGGACAGATACCAGAGCAGGTGAAGTACTAACCCACAGCTGGGACAGATACCAGAGCAGGTGAAGTACTAACCCACAGCTGAGACAGATACCAGAACAGGTGAAGTATTCATCAGGGAAGAAAGAGTTACTGGCCAGGTGCTCTTCTGGGATATCCCCACTGAAACATTCACTCAGGGCCTAGAAGGGAGAGAGAGAGAGCGGGGGAGATTAGAGAGAGGGAGGAGAGCTTTGCAACAGGTGTTGACAATGTCATTCATTACACACACACACACACACACACACACACACACACACACACACACACCAACCTGCAGGGCTCTGTATATGACGCTTGCGGAACGAGGTGAGCGGGTAGTGTTGTTATCTAACTGTTGCTCCAGGCTCCGCAGCAGACCACTAAAATCTGTCGGGGGGTTGTAGGTTCGAGTCCCACGATACTGGATGGAGCTGAAGGCCTCGGGAAACAGACCCAACTTCCTGAAACGCTCCTGGAGCAGACGCTCTGCAGACTCTGATGGGTTGTCTGGAGAGAGGGGGAGCGAGAGACATGTAGAGGAGAGGGAAAGAGATGTAGAGGAGAGAGGAAGAGAGAGAGAGAGAGAGATGTAGAGGAGAGAGGAAGAGAGAGAGAGAGAGAGAGAGAGATGTAGAGGAGAGAGAGGAAGAGAGAGAGAAGAAGGAGAGAGTAGAGAGAGAGAGAGATGTAGAGGAGAGAGAGGAAGAGAGAGAGAGAGAGATGTAGAGGAGAGAGGAAGAGAGAGAGAGAGAGAGAGATGTAGAGGAGAGAGATGTAGAGGAGAGAGGAAGAGAGAGAGAGAGAGATGTAGAGGAGAGAGAGGAAGAGAGAGAGAGAGAGATGTAGAGGAGAGAGGAAGAGAGAGGAGAGAGATGTAGAGGAGAGGAAGAGAGAGAGAGAGAGATGTAGAGGAGAGAGGAAGAGAGAGAGATGTAGAGGAGAGAGATGTAGAGGAGAGAGAGAGAGAGAGGAGAGAGGTAGAGGAGAGAGAGAGAGAGATGTAGAGGAGAGAGAGGAAGAGAGAGAGAGAGAGATGTAGAGGAGAGAGAGGAAGAGAGAGAGAGAGATGTAGAGGAGAGAGAGGAAGAGAGAGAGAGAGAGAGATGTAGAGGAGAGAGAGGAAGAGAGAGAGAGATGTAGAGGAGAGAGAGGAAGAGAGAGAGAGATGTAGAGGAGAGAGAGGAAGAGAGAGATGTAGAGGAGAGAGGGGGAGCGAGAGACATGTAGAGGAGAGGGAAAGAGGCATAGAGGAGAGAGGAAGAAAGAGAGAGATGTAGAGGAGAGAGGGGAGATGTAGAGGAGAGAGAGGAAGAGAGAGAGAGAGATGTAGAGGAGAGAGAGGAAGAGAGAGATGTAGAGGAGAGAGGGGGAGCGAGAGACATGTAGAGGAGAGGGAAAGAGGCGTAGAGGAGAGAGGAAGAGAGAGAGAGAGAGAGAGAGAGATGTAGAGGAGAGAGAGGAAGAGAGAGAGAGAGATGTAGAGGAGAGAGAGGAAGAGAGAGAGAGAGAGAGAGAGAGAGGAAGAGAGAGAGAGAGAGAGAGAGAGGAGGAAGAGAGAGAGAGAGAGAGAGATGTAGAGGAGAGAGGGGAAGAGAGAGAGAAATGTAGAGGAGAGAGGGAGGGAGAAAGAGAGAGAGAGAGAGCGAGCAGTGGATGAGGAAGAGAAAAGAGGGGAAGACAGTCTTGATGTTAGAGAGTGATGATTGTAAGTAGAGGTGAATGGACTAGGCTATGACAAGTTATTTCCACTTTCTAAACTGAAAACTGAATTGAGGGACATCCTGCTATGGCCTCTATCTCTGTCTCGACCCCTGACCCTGTCCCCCAACCTGAACCCAGCTGTTTGTCTGTCTCGACCCCTGACCCTGTCCCCCAACCTGATCCCAGCTGTTTGTCTGTCTCGACCCCTGACCAGGTCCCCCAACCTGTCTGTCTCAGCCCCTGACCCTGTCCCCCAACCTGAACCCAGCTGTTTATCTGTCTCAGCCCCTGACCCTGTCCCCCAACCTGATCCCAGCTGTTTATCTGTCTCAGCCCCTGACCCTGTCCCCCAACCTGAACCCAGCTGTTTATCTGTCTCAGCCCCTGACCCTGTCCCCCAACCTGATCCCAGCTGTTTGTCTGTCTCGACCCCTGACCCTGTCCCCCAACCTGATCCCAGCTGTTTATCTGTCTCAGCCCCTGACCCTGTCCCCCAACCTGATCCCAGCTGTTTGTCTCAGCCCCTGACCCTGTCCCCCAACCTGATCCCAGCTGTTTGTCTGTCTCGACCCCTGACCCTGTCCCCCAACCTGAACCCAGCTGTTTATCTGTCTCAGCCCCTAACCCTGTCCCCCAACCTGATCCCAGCTGTTTGTCTGTCTCAGCCCCTGACCCTGTCCCCCAACCTGTCTGTCTCAACCCCTGACCCTGTCCCCCAACCTGAACCCAGCTGTTTATCTGTCTCGACCCCTGACCCTGTCCCCCAACCTGATCCCAGCTGTTTGTCTGTCTCGACCCCTGACCCTGTCCCCCAACCTTATCCCAGCTGTTTATCTGTCTCAGCCCCTGACCCTGTCCCCCAACCTGATCCCAGCTGTTTGTCTCAGCCCCTGACCCTGTCCCCCAACCTAATCCCAGCTGTTTGTCTGTCTCGACCCCTGACCCTGTCCCCCAACCTGAACCCAGCTGTTTATCTGTCTCAGCCCCTGACCCTGTCCCCCAACCTGATCCCAGCTGTTTGTCTGTCTCAGCCCCTGACCCTGTCCCCCAACCTGATCCCAGCTGTTTGTCTGTCTCAGCCCCTGACCCTGTCCCCCAACCTGATCCCAGCTGTTTATCTGTCTCGACCCCTGACCCTGTCCCCCAACCTGTCTGTCTCAACCCCTGACCCTGTCCCCCAACCTGATCCCAGCTGTTTGTCTGTCTCGACCCCTGACCCTGTCCCCCAACCTGAACCCAGCTGTTTATCTGTCTCAACCCCTGACCCTGTCCCCCAACCTGAACCCAGCTGTTTATCTGTCTCGACCCCTGACCCTGTCCCCCAACCTGATCCCAGCTGTTTGTCTGTCTCGACCCCTGACCCTGTCCCCCAACCTGATCCCAGCTGTTTATCTGTCTCAGCCCCTGACCCTGTCCCCCAACCTGAACCCAGCTGTTTATCTGTCTCGACCCCTGACCCTGTCCCCCAACCTGCCTGTCTCAGCCCCTGACCCTG
The DNA here is from genome assembly GCF_901001165.1 of Salmo trutta. NCBI lineage: Eukaryota > Metazoa > Chordata > Actinopteri > Salmoniformes > Salmonidae > Salmo > Salmo trutta. Next base: position 6,672,152 of record NC_042957.1, on the reverse strand, counting down.
TCCCCCAACCTGAACCCAGCTGTTTGTCTGTCTCAGCCCCTGACCCTGTCCCCCAACCTGATCCCAGCTGTTTATCTGTCTCGACCCCTGACCCTGTCCCCCAACCTGTCTGTCTCAACCCCTGACCCTGTCCCCCAACCTGTCTGTCTCAACCCCTGACCCTGTCCCCCAACCTGATCCCAGCTGTTTATCTGTCTCAGCCCCTGACCCTGTCCCCCAACCTGAACCCAGCTGTTTATCTGTCTCAGCCCCTGACCCTGTCCCCCAACCTGAACCCAGCTGTTTATCTGTCTCGACCCCTGACCCTGTCCCCCAACCTGATCCCAGCTGTTTGTCTGTCTCGACCCCTGACCCTGTCCCCCAACCTGATCCCAGCTGTTTGTCTGTCTCGACCCCTGACCCTGTCCCCCAACCTGATCCCAGCTGTTTGTCTGTCTCGACCCCTGACCCTGTCCCCCAACCTGATCCCAGCTGTTTGTCTGTCTCGACCCCTGACCCTGTCCCCCAACCTGATCCCAGCTGTTTGTCTGTCTCGACCCCTGACATGACAGCACAAACAGACTGGCACTCTGGCTAAGCCAACCAGAACCACCTACCTGAGCTCAGTAGCTTGGTGTGGACGGTCTCATGGAAGATAATAACAGCTGGTCCCAGAGTGGACAGAGGGACGTCCAGACCACACCGGGCCATAGTGGCCTTCAGCTCCCTGGTGAAGTGCTTCAGATAGGCTTCCGAAGCATCACCTAGGAACTTGAACAGGTCGTCGTGGAGACGGTCGGCATGGGTACGGTAGATGACGAGGTCGGAGACGGCAAGGACTTTGAGGAGCAGCCGGGTACGCTGGCCCTGATTGGATCCTAGGTGGGAACCGAGGAAGATGAAGTGTTAGTAATCAAAGGCCTTTAGGCATTTCCCTCGACAGACAGACAGCCAGCATTCCCCTCGACAACCAGCCAGCCAGCCAGCCAGCATTCCCCTCGACAGCCAGCCAGCCAGCCAGCCAGCCAGCCAGCCAGCATTCCCCTCGACCGACCGACAGACAGCATTCTCCTCGACCGACCGACAGACAGCCAGCCAGCATTCCCCTCGACCGACCGACAGACAGCCAGCCAGCATTCCCCTCGACCGACCGACAGACAGCCAGCCAGCATTCCCCTCGACCGACAGACAGCCAGCCTTCCCCTCGACAGACAGACAGACAGCCAGCCAGCATTCCCCCCGACAGACAGCCAGCCAGCATTCCCCCCGACAGACAGACAGCCAGCATTCCCCCCGACAGACAGACAGCCAGCACTCCCCCCGACAGACAGACAGCCAGCATTCCCCCCGACAGACAGACAGCCAGCATTCCCCTCGACAGACAGACAGGCAGCATTCCCCTCGACAGACAGACAGGCAGCATTCCCCTCGACAGACAGACAGGCAGCATTCCCCTCAGACAGACAAGTGATAGTCTAGTCTAGTCTTTTGATACATCAAGGTTTTGACCAATCAGATGTCAGTCGAAGCCTTGCTGTTGTTTCTAGCTACCATCAGTGTATTTGTCAGCTCCTGTGTCAAATTTAGTCATGTTTAATTCTGTACCTGCCCCCAGCAGTCCCTCTGTGTCGATCACCACCACCCTGTGGATGGGGTCCATGGCAGCCCAGACACCCACTGTGCAGGACTCCTGGATGGGGGATGTCTGGAACACTTCTCGCCCCAGGAAGAAGGTGTGATTCAGGGTGTGGGACTTCCCCTCCCCCGTGTTTCCAAAGATAGACACGACCTTGAGGAGTTCCTCTGGCCTGCAGTCCAGCCGGCTCACAAAGTCTTCCTCATCCTTTAACTAGAGATTCAATACAACAGAGGTCAGTCTGTTGTGAGGTACTTTCCTCAACCAAACAGAGTATCAGTATAGCCTGGTCCCAGATCTGTTGTCTCCTCCTTCTATAGCCTGGTCCCAGATCTGTTGTCTCCTTCTATAGCCTGGTCCCAGATCTGCTGTCTACTTCTATAGCCTGGTCCCAGATCTGTTGTCTCCTTCTATAGCCTGGTCCCAGATCTGTTGTCTCCTTCTATAGCCTGGTCCCAGATCTGTTGTCTCCTTCTATAGCCTGGTCCCAGATCTGTTGTCTCCTTCTATAGCCTGGTCCCAGATCTGTTGTCTCCTTCTATAGCCTGGTCCCAGATCTGTTGTCTCCTTCTATAGCCTGGTCCCAGATCTGTTGTCTACTTCTATAGCCTGGTCCCAGATCTGTTGTCTCCTTCTATAGCCTGGTCCCAGATCTGTTGTCTCCTTCTATAGCCTGGTCCCAGATCTGTTGTCTCCTTCTATAGCCTGGTCCCAGATCTGTTGTCTCCTTCTATAGCCTGGTCCCAGATCTGTTGTCTCCTTCTATAGCCTGGTCCCAGATCTGTTGTCTCCTTCTATAGCCTGGTCCCAGATCTGTTGTCTACTTCTATAGCCTGGTCCCAGATCTGTTGTCTCCTTCTATAGCCTGGTCCCAGATCTGTTGTCTCCTTCTATAGCCTGGTCCCAGATCTGTTGTCTCCTTCTATAGCCTGGTCCCAGATCTGTTGTCTCCTTCTATACCCTGGTCCCAGATCTGTTTGTGCGCTTACCAGCTCCATTGTTCATTGACATGTCAATGACTGACAAGGAGTTGGCATGATTGCACAAAGATTGAAACTCACACGATTATTGGTCTTCTTAACCAATATTTTCTTGGACAGCCGGCAGTCCTCCAATCTGAATCGAAGGATGATTATTTAAGATATTTCTCCTTGGCGTTTCATACAGATTGTCAAATTGCAAACTGCCTTATACCTATCATCCAATCTTTTCAGATATACACAAGTTCCTAGTGATTAGCGTCTACAGTTAGGGGGTTGATTAGTGTCTACAGTTAGGGGGTTGAGTATGACTCGGCCTGGTCAAAAATAAGTACACTATATAGGGAACAGGGTGTCATTTGGGATGCATACAAGCACACAATGTCACTCACCTGCATCTCCTCCTTCTCATCCACCAGTAAGAAGCTGCACACCTTCTCCAGTTTTGCTTTCAGGGCCTCCATCTCCCCTCCATCCCCAGTATCCAGGCTACTATCCTGGGCTTTCACCGGAGGAGGGTAGGGGGTCACGGGGTGCTTCCTCTTGTTCACCCCGCTGTGGGTCCGCTTCTGGCAGTCCAAACAGAGGTTAATCTTACAGCCCTGGCAGCGCACCACTGCCCTCAGCCTTCCCCTGTTCACTCCAAATCCGCTGTTGTTCCCTTTACAGGAGTCACATAAAGGAACGTGTCCAGAGGCGATGCGGACCCTGTCGTGGTTCCTCATGCGTTCCTGACGATGGAGCTCCAGCTCGCAGCGGACGCACTGCAGGCTTCCGCACTCGTCGCATTCGAAGGCGGCGTCGTCTGAGCCGCCGCAGGCGTAGCTCTCCTGACACACCAGGATGGTGTTTATCCCCTTATCTACAGACGGACCTTGACCATTCATAATTAACACTTCGGTGTGGTACTGCTAACAAGTGCGCCTTTTATGCCGATAAATCTGTGCCTGAGGAACTGTTGCTGAAGAGTCGAAAACTATACTAGGATAACGAAACCAGACTGATGTAGAATATGTTTATGGCTATAGTCTATAAGGTGTTAAATATTTAAATGTTTTATTCTTTAGTACGTTACGGTAGTAGTCCCTCTTCTATACTCCCCGAAACACTTAGCAGATCACTTTGACAACAAATGACTCTAAGTTACAGATCTGTCCGTCTGTCAGCAAAACAATCACAACGATTTCCTACATACATGTCCAGACATGCAGCTAGAACCACCTGCAAGCAATCGATAGCTGTCAACCACCAAATAACATTGGCATTAGCTAACGTTAGTTAGCCTAGTGTTTGTTTAGCTGTTGTTGTTGGCTAAGCCACTTTGAGAGTAGAAATTGACAACGGTGACTCTGTGCAAAAACAAATCTGCATATATATATATATATATATATATATATAAAAAGAAAACACTTACATATTTGTCAGTTACTCTACATCAACTGAAACGACCCATCAACAAAAGCCTTCATCAAGCCAAAAAGATTGACCTAGCTAGTTTGCCCAGATGTTTCCTAACCTAAACACAAAACAACGCAATACTCTTTTAATAAACAAACATGGTATGTAGTGTCAATCACAAAGATACCGTTGTATTTAAAAAAATATATATATATCTTGTAAGGATAATTTCGCTGCCCAACAGCTAGATGTTGTTCACAGTTTCATCAGCTGATTGGCTTGTTTTCATCCAGAGGTCAAAGGTTAGAGACCGCGAAGCATCCTGGGAAATGTTGTTGTTTTGAATCGATTACATTCCCCACAATGCACCTCAAAGTTTGTAGCTTGCCAGTTAGGTCAAATAGGTTTTCTCATCGATGTTGTCCTAGTTTTGTGCAATTAATAGTCAATACTGAGAGGAAGTGCATTTTCGTATTTGCTGGCTTGAAAATATGTTAGTCATTGTTCATTTTGTTTCAGTCTCCACATTGTTAGCTAGCTAGTAAGTTGTTTACTCACTGAAGACGTTAGAGCTAGCCTACATTAGTTAGACGATAGCTAACGTTAGCTAGACATCACTCCAGTTCCAGCTATTGATATTCAGTAATTCGGAGTTTATGCAGAACGGGGACCAGCATTACAGCATGGAAGATGAAACCTACACGGACATCGACGGCAAGGCCATCTCTCTGGAGTGTCAAAGTCACTCGGGTTTCTGCAGGGAGTTCACGGTTAGCTCGGCTAAAGTCTCCATAGGCAGAGTGATGGCTTACACTTGCGCCGTCTGGCTATCGGCCTACATCATATTCTTCGTCACTGAGGTAAGGAGACTAGGGATGAGTCCCAAATGGCACCCTATTCGCTATACAGGGTAATAGTTTTAACCATGGCCCATGGGGCTCTCGTGAAATGTAGTGCACTATATAGGGTAAAGGGTTCCATTTGGGACTCCCGCCAGATACCCACTGGCACCTGCGTCAGTGGTCAACAATCCAGTTCCTGGAAGCTACTGGGTGTGCAGGATTTTGTTCCGGCCCGACACTAACACATCTATAGATCCACCTGTGGTTGTATCAGGTGTGTAAGTGCAGGTCTAGAACAAAAGCGTGTCCCTATAGCGCTTTAGGGCCAGTGTCGGTAACCTACTAAGCTATATTAATCATTTAACAATATAGCCTACACCTAATAACTAAGTATTATTGTTGTTGTGGCTGTTGTGGTTCAATCAGTTCAATGCTGGTCTCTTCTCAAAGTCGCTGTATGCGGCGCACCCTGAGTCTACAGAGAAATTATTTTTATTTTTTACTTCAATGCCAGTCTCTTCATCTCTCTCCAGAACACAGCCGTTCTCTCCAGTGCCATAATCGTCACCCTGGTCGGTATGATGGTTCACATCCACTTTGTGAAGGTGGACCATGAGACGCTGCTCATCATTGGTTCCCTGGGTGTCCAGGTGTCTTCTAGCTACGCCTCCGGCAGGGAGTCTACAGACTTCATAGAGATGGGGAAGATCAAAGATATAGTAATTAATGAAGCTATTCACATGGTGAGGAAAATCAAAGACATAGTAATTAATGAAGCTATTCACATGGTGAGGAAATAGGATACTGAGCTGTTTGTGTCATCTAGCCAATGAAGGTACATTTCCACAGTTGATTTGATCGTCACTAAAGTCGTTGACTGCTTCTCGTTCAGATGAATCTAGATGGATCCTGCCATGACTTATCTTAACCGTTGATGATTGGCAGGACAGTTAACAATGAAAGTCGCTTTGGATAAAAGATTCTGATAAATGGTATATACAGTATTATTATATTTTATTTTAAATGGCCATTTTTTTCAGCAAACAGTCATCTACTACCTTTGCATCCTGTTGAAGGATCCCTCAGATCCAGAGGCAGTGTCTAGCGTGGTCCCGCTCTTTCAGGTGAGCTTCGGGATCATTATTCATCAAACATACTGTTTAAAATGCATGTCTGTATCTAACTAAATCAAATCAAGCTTTATTTATACATCACATTTCAGATGTGTGAAATGTCCTGTGTGCTTCACAGGAAAAAAAGTAATAAAATAAAACCTTTGGATCTGATGTAGTTTTACCCTGTGTTGAAGCCTTTCTCACCTCTATATTCACCTGTCTGATTATAGTCTACCTTTCATTCCTCTTTCAGAGCTCAAAACCAAGGCTGAACTGCCTGGTCAAAGTGTACAAGAGCTGCCAGGAGATTCTAGCTAAGTGCTGATGGTGATAATGTCATCCTGGTCATTTGGTAAACCATCTGGGTGAACCACATTGACGTCATGTTGGAAAAGCACAGTCGCTGACATCACTGCATACCAATGCTTCAAACCACTGACTTCACCGCATACCAAGTCATGCAACATGTTTTGAATATTTCTCTGATTATGTTATCAATTCTCAATGGAAAGAAAAACTGATGATACACCTGTCAAATTGTTTTATCTACTTTTATCTTTTTAATTATTATTTTCAGGTCATTTTCCACACACCAGTTTTTAGTGACACAAGACAGGATCCATTAGGTGATCCCACTAAAATATACTATACTCTTAAGATTCTCAGTAAGAGAGTAGTTTATGAATGTAAGTCCTTATTTGGTGTTACCTGATGTTGTTATTTACTTCTATGTCTTAGAATTTGATACATCTACTTGAACAGTGTTTACCTGTAACTATGTCCCTACTTGATAAGCTCGATAACTTTTAAGGATTTCCTGTTGGAACTATGAATTTAGAAATAACCTCTTTTTTCCTTAGATGCAAATTTTTATATTATTATATATTTACAAATATTGTATTCCATTTGAAGAGTTAATAGTATTTATCATGTAATTTAAATAAGAATTTGTTCTTAAAACTGACTGGCCTAGTTAAATAAAATAAAAATGTAATAAATTACTGTCAATTGCCGCTATTCTTTCCATGGCCAGTAGAGGGCAGGACCTACCACCTTTAACTCGGAACAGAACCACGTCCACCTGTCGCCATCGCTGTCGGCTTATGGGGATCCTAGGTTGCTATTATTTACTTGGAAAGCCGGCAGTCCTGCAATAAGTTCAGCAATACTAATCGTAAAATCAGATTTGAAACTTAACCTTAAACGCACTTATCTTATGCCTAACACTATATTTTTAAGACCAAAAAAGCAATTTTTTGTGTTTCTGACATAGTGGCCAACAGCCAAATTATGCAGATGGTTGGTAAAGAAAAATATTAAGGATGAGCCTGAACCCAGCTGATCTAGACAGACACTGGCATATGGTCTAGATCTTCCATAATGGCGTCAATACGGACCGCAGGTATCATAAACACACATAAGACATGGAAGAATGCATAGAATTGCAGGAAATTAGCTTTAAAACAGCTACAAAATATATCTGCACCATGCAAAATGTGTAGAATTGCGGGAAATTAGCTTTAAAACTGCAACATTTGCTCTCCGCCAACAAGAGTGGTGGGAACAGTTAGGGCTGACATGGGTTGCGATGTACGTTTGTTAAAATGATTATCCATTCGGACTAAAAGTAGTTGGTTTTAAATATACATATACTACCGGTCAAAAGTTTGGACACAACTACTCATTCAAGGGTTTTTCTTTATTTGTACTATTTTCTACATTGTAGAATAATAGTGAAGACATCAAAACTATGAAATAACACATATGGAATCATGTAGTAACCAAAAAAGTGTTAAACAAATCAAAATATATTTTAGATTTAAGATTCTTCAAAGTAGCCATCCTTTGCCTTGATGACAGCTTTGCACACTTTTGGCATTCTCTCAACCAGCTTCACCTGGAATGCTTTTCCAACAGTCTTGAAGGAGTTCCCACATATGCTGAGCACTTGTTGGCTGCTTTTCCTTCCCACTGCGGTCCAACTCATCCCAAAACATCTCAATTTGGTTGAGGTCGGGTGATTGTGGAGGCCAGGTCATCTGATGCAGCACTCCATCACTCTCCCTCTTGGTGTTGAATGCTGAGCTATAGTCGATGAACAGCATTTTTACAAAGGTAATCCTCTTGTCCAGATTTAGCTGTGTGCAGTGCAATGGTGATTGCATCATCTGTGGATCGGTAAGGAAATTGAAGTGGGTCTAGGCTGACAAGTAAGGTAGAGGTGATATGATCCTTGACTAGTCTCTCGAAGCACTTCATGATGACAGAAGTTAGTCAGTCAGGGTGGTAGTCATTTAGTTCAGTTACCCTTGCCTTATTGGGTACAGGAACAGTGGTGGCCGTCTTGAAGCATGTGGGGACAGCAGACTGGGATAGCGAGATATTGAATATGTCCATAAACACCCCAGCCAGCTGGTCTGCGCATGCTCTGAGGCCGCGGCTAGGGATGCTCTCTGGGCCGGCAGCCTTACAAGGGTTAACACGCTTAAATGTCTTACGTCGGCCATGGAGAAGGAGAGCCCACAGTTCTTGTTAGTGGGCCTTATCGATGGCACTGTGTTATCCTCAAAGCGGGTGAAGAAGGTGTTTAGCTTGTCCGGAAGCGTGACGTCAGTGTCCGTGATGTGGCTGATTTTCTTTTTGTAGTCCGGGATTGTCTGTAGACCCTGCCACATACGTCTCGTGTCTGAGCCGTTGATTTGCGACACCACTTTGTCTCTATACTGACGTTTTGCCTGTTTGATTGCCTTGCAGAGGGAATAACAACACTGTTTGTATTCTGCCATATTCTCAGGCACCTTGCCATGGTTACATGCGGTGGTTCGCGCTGTCAGTTTTGCGTGAATGCTGCCATTTATCCACGTTTCTGGTTGGGGTAGGTTTTAATAGTCAAGGTGGGTACAACATCCCTGTACACTTCCTGATAAACTCACTCACCATATCAGTATATTCGTTAATATTATTCTCGGAAGCTATCCGGAACATTTCCCAGTCCGCGTGATCAAAACAATCTTGAAGCGTGGATTCCGATTGGTCAGACCACCGTTGAATAGTCCTTTGCACGGGTACTTCCTGTTTGAATTTCTGCCTACGGAAGGGAGGAGCAAAACGGAGTCGAGGCCAGATTTGCCAAAAGTAGAAAGACACTGTCATATGGTCTAGATAGACACTGTGTCATATGGTCTAGATAGACACTGTGTCATATGGTCTAGATAGACACTGTGTCATATGGTCTAAATAGACACTGTGTCATATGGTCTAGATAGACACTGTGTCATATGGTCTAGATAGACACTGTGTCATATGGTCTAGATAGACACTGTGTCATATGGTCTAAATAGACACTGTGTCATATGGTCTAGATAGACACTGTGTCATATGGTCTAGATAGACACTGTGTCATATGGTCTAGATAGACACTGTGTCATATGGTCTAAATAGACACTGTGTCATATGGTCTAGATAGACACTGTGTCATATGGTCCAGATAGACACTGTGTCATATGGTCTAGATAGACACTGTGTCATATGGTCTAGATAGACACTGTGTCATATGGTCTAAATAGACACTGTGTCATATGGTCTAGATAGACACTGTGTTATATGGTCTAGATAGACACTGTGTCATATGGTCTAGATAGACACTGTGTCATATGGTCTAGATAGATCTAGATAGAGGCAGCATTCCTCCTCCAAACACGGCAAGTTGAGTTGATGCCAAAGAGCTCCATTGGTCTCATCTGACCACAACACTTTCACCCAGTTGTCCTCTGAATCATTCAGATGTTCATTGGCAAACTTCAGACGGGCATGTATATGTATTCTTGAGCAGGGGGACCTTGCGGGCGCTGCAGAATTTCAGTCCTTCACGGCGTAGTGTGTTACTAATTGTTTTCTTGGTGACTATGGTCCCAGCTGCCTTGAGATCATTGACAAGATCCTCCCGTGTAGTTCTGGGCTGATTCCTCACCGTTCTCATGATCATTGCAACTCCACGAGGTGAGATCTTGCATGGAGCCCCAGGCCGAGGGAGATTGACAGTTCTTTTGTGTTTCTTCCATTTGCGAATAATCTCACCAACTGTTGTCACCTTCTCACCAAGCTGCTTGGCGACGGTCTTGTAGCCCATTCCAGCCTTGTGTAGGTCTACAATCTTGTCCCTGACATCCTTGGAGAGCTCTTTGGTCTTGGCCATGGTGGAGAGTTTGGAATCTGATTGATTGATTGCTTCTGTGGACAGTTGTCTTTTATACAGGTAACAATCTGTGTTTAGGAGCACTCCCTTTAAGAGTGTGCTTCTAATCTCAGCTCGTTACCTGTATAAAAGACACCTGGGAGACAGAAATCTTTCTGATTGAGAGGGGGTCAAATACTTATTTCCCTCATTAAAATGCAAATCAATTGATAACATTTTTGACATGCATTTTTCTGGATTGTTTTGTTGTTATTCTGTCTCTCACTGTTCAAATAAACCTACCATTAAAATTATAGACTGATCATTTCTTTGTCAGTGGGCAAACGTACAAAATCAGCAGGGGATCAAATACTTTTTTCCCTCACTGTAGATCTAGATAGACACTGTCATATGGTCTAGATAGATCTAGATAGACACTGTATCATATGATCTAGTTCAGTGGAGGCTGCTGAGGGGAGGACAGCTCATAATAATGTCTGGGATGGAGTCACTGGAGTGGCATCAACCACATCAAAGAGGTGGTTTCCATGTGGTTGATACCAGTCCATTGACTCCATTCAGCCTCCACTGATCTAGATTATATGGCTACTGGTGGGTCAGTCAGTGCAGCACTTTGTGATTTCGTTATGCAGCATATTTTCTGTCAGGAAATGTTTTCTGTCCAAACTGTCCTCTCGGTGTGATAGTTTTGCATCCGTTCAGAACTGAGCTTATCTCCCCCAGGGGATCCAG
>NC_042957.1:6646275-6656275 GCF_901001165.1 Salmo trutta | reverse complement strand
TTCATTCACTGCCTCATTAAGGTGTCCAGTTTAGCTTATTTTTAAACCTAAGTAATTGTAGTGTGTACAGTACTCTATATATTTTGTACCAATTGAGAACTTTGGTCTAATTCCCTGAGATCTGGATCTTCTCTGGAAAATCATTATTTTTGTGGTTTACTGCCAGGGCCCAGGTCTGGCAGTACTGCTCTTGCAGGTCCAGGCTCTGCTGTAGGCCATCTTTGTGATCTATTGTTCTCTTCAACATTTTTCTTTCTTTCTAATCTCTCTCTCTCTTTCACAAAATACATTTCCTCCCTCACAATTTCTAATAATCCTTCTCTATTTCTCTTTCTCCCTCCTCCTTCCCTGTCTTCTTTGTCTCCATTCTGACTGCGTTTGTCAGGCTTTTCTAGTCCAGTGTGGTCTGTCGGTAACATCAGTCATCGGTGTCCTAGTGAACTGCACTCTCACCCAAAAAGAAAGCTCTACATTCTCTTTATACAGATGATGCAACTGCTCCTCAACGTGTCAGAGGTCATCGTCCCTGCACCAGATTGGGACGTGTTCGTACCAGATCACTGAGCCTCCGGGTCTTTAGGTCTGGTGTATCAACATTGACAATAGAAGCTTTAGAGGAGACGGGTGAGGATTTTGAAATATTAACGTGTGATGACGTCATCGTTCCCAGACAGTACCTTACATCCAGACAACATACAGTTTGTCGTCATGTTAGGCTTTAGCTCATCAGGATAGCACAGTCTTTTGGTGTACAGTAGACCTGTGTTCAATCCCAATGAGGCACATTGGGCCATACAGGTGTAGGATCGTAATTTGATCACCCCAGGAAATGTAAAACTTGAAGTGTATTTGAGGTTTGAAAAGGCTTCTGAAGTTTGTAATTTCCATTTTTAAATTTCAGACTTGATTTGCCCTCACAACAAATGTAGCAGAAAATGTCAGTTAATTATACTCCATGTAATAAATCACATTTCCTGTTGCTGCAGGATTGTTTTCCTTCTGCAGCAATTCGGATCAAATTAGGATCCTACATCTGTAGCCAATGTTATGTCAGTGATTGAGAGATTTAGTTTTTTAGTAGACAAATTGTTTACAGAGAGCGTAGGCGTATGTGTGTACAGGGCTTCTGTATATCTATCTACACACACTCACAACACTGGGATTCCAGCCCCTTACCAGTACAATAGCCTAACAACACTGGGATTCCAGCCCCTTACCAGTACAATAGCCTAACAACACTGGGATTCCAGCCCCTTACCAGTACAATAGCCTAACAACACTGGGATTCCAGCCCCTTACCAGTACAATAGCCTAACAACACTGGGATTCCAGCCCCTTACCAGTACAATAGCCTAACAACACTGGGATTCCAGCCCCTTACCAGTACAATAGCCTAACAACACTGGGATTCCAGCCCCTTACCAGTACAATAGCCTAACAACACTGGGATTCCAGCCCCTTACCAGTACAATAGCCTAACAACACTGGGATTCCAGCCCCTTACCAGTACAATAGCCTAACAACACTGGGATTCCAGCCCCTTACCAGTACAATAGCCTAACAACACTGGGATTCCAGCCCCTTACCAGTACAATAGCCTAACAACACTGGGATTCCAGCCCCTTACCAGTACAATAGCCTAACAAACACTGGGATTCCAGCCCCTTACCAGTACAATAGCCTAACAACACTGGGATTCCAGCCCCTTACCAGTACAATAGCCTAACAACACTGGGATTCCAGCCCCTTACCAGTACAATAGCCTAACAACACTGGGATTCCAGCCCCTTACCAGTACAATAGCCTAACAACACTGGGATTCCAGCCCCTTACCAGTACAATAGCCTAACAACACTGGGATTCCAGCCCCTTACCAGTACAATAGCCTAACAACACTGGGATTCCAGCCCCTTACCAGTACAATAGCCTAACAACACTGGGATTCCAGCCCCTTACCAGTACAATAGCCTAACAACACTGGGATTCCAGCCCCTTACCAGTACAATAGCCTAACAACATTGGATTGGTTCTAAACCAGGGTGTTTTTAGTCCTGGGTGATTTAATCAGTTGACAGGGGATTTTATGTTTATGTTTACCCAGAGACGGGTTCCCTTCCCTGGGCAGGACAGGAAAGCCCGGTGGCCTCCACTCATCCCCTCATACGTACATGTCAGTCTCAGTGTTAGTCAATGCGGATGTTGCCATATTTACCCAGGGTTCTCTGTTCAAACCTCCCAGCCTCAGCCTGCTCCTTCCACAGTGTCTGATGTCTAAAGTCTACCGTTCATTAAGAAGTGTGTGACAGACTATACTATACATATTGTAATTGTGTATGTCTCTGATCACTGTTTCACCCTGTACGTACAGTCATTATCCATTGTAGTACTTTCAATGTAACTGCCTACTTTTAAATATAAATGACATTGAAATGAAACCCTTCTAAGATAAGCTGCTCTGCCTCCTTCCAATTCCCGCCCTCCCTCTCCAGTGAGGTGTGCTAGTCAGTGCTACCTGTCAGACTGGCTGTGCTGCGCTGCCTCTGTGACTCTCTGTTCTACCCGTTTTGAATGGATTACACTTTACTCAGCCTGCCCAGCCTGTATGGTGAGCTGGGGAGAAGAGCGTGCAGCAACAAGGAGCAATAGTGATAGCATCATTCTCCATTAGTTTCCATGGTAGGAGGCTAATGCTTATGCTAGTCAGATTAAGTATAGAACTGTGTGTGTGCATGCATGATACAGACCTCCATAGGAACTCTGTCTTCCCCCAGCAGTCTCATTGAGAATAGCAGGACTACTCACCTGTGCAGGTACTTAAAGTGTAGTAAGCAGAGGAGTGATTATGGGCCATAAAACTTCCCCAGTCACTCGGTGAAGAAGTACTGCCTCATGTAAAAGCAGTGTGCCTGGTCAGATCACTGCATTCTGTCAGAGTGTAGGACGTTATCATTGGTGCCGGCTGGTGTGTTTACGGACATATTCAATCGCTTCCTATCCCAGTCTGTTGTACCCACATTTTTCAAGATGGCCACCTTTGTTCCTGTACCCAAGAAGGCAAAGATAACTGAACTAAATGACTATCGCCCCGTAGCACTGACTTCTGTCATCATGAAGTGCTTTGAGAGACTAGTCACGGATCTTATCACCTTCACCCTACCTGACACCCTAGACCCACTTCAGCTTGCTTACCGCCCCAATAGATCCACAGACGATGCAATCGCCATCACACTGCACACTGCCTTATCCCATCTGGACGAGAGGAATAACTATTTAAGAATGCTGTTCATTGACTACAGCTCAGCATTCAACACCATAGTACCCTCCAAGCTCATCATCAAGCTGGGTCTCAACCCCGCCCTGTGCAATTGGGTCCTGGACTTTCTGACGGGCCGTCCCCAGGTGGTGAAGGTATGAAACAACATCTCCACTTCGCTGACCCTCAACACTGGGGCCCCACAAGGGTGTGTGCTCAGCCCCCTCCTGTACTCCCTGTTCACCCACGACTGCGTGGCCATGCATGCCTCCAACTCAATCATCAAGTTTGCAGACGAAACAACAGTCGTGGGCTTGATTACCAACAATGACGAGACAGCCTACAGGGAGGAGGTGAGGGCACTTGGAGTGTGGTGTCAGGAAAACAACCTCACTCAATGTCAACAAAACAAAGGAGATGATCGTGGACTTCAGGAAACAGCAGAGGGAGCAGCCCCTATCCACATCGATGGGACAGCAGTGGAGAAGGTGGAAAGTTTCAAGTTCATCGGGGTACACATTATAGACAAACTGAAATGGTTCACTCACACAGACCGCGTGGTGAAGAAGGCGCAACAGCGCATTTTCAACCTCAGGAGGCTGAAGAAATTTGGCTTGTCACCCAAAACCCTGACAAACTTTTACAGATGCACAATCGAGAGCATCCTGTCGGGCTGTATCACTGCCTGGTACGGCAACTGCACCGCCCTCAACCGTAAGGCGAGGTCAGTACAGGTGCATCAAAGCTGGAACCGAGAGACTGAAAAACAGCTTCTATCTCAAGGCCATCAGACTGCTAAACAACCATCACTAACTCAGAGAGGCTGATGCCTACATGGAGACCAAATCACTGGCCACTTTAACAAATGGATCACGAGTTACTTTAAACAATGCCTCTTTAAATAAATGTCACTTTAATCATGTTTACATATCTTGCATTACTCATATCACATGTACATACTGTATTTTACACCATCTACTGCATCTTGCCTATGCCGCTCAGCCATCACTCATCCATATACGTATATGTATATATTCTCATTCACCCCTTTAGATTTGTGTGTATTAGGTAGTTGTTGGGGAATTGTTAGATTACTTGTTAGATATTACTGTACTGTCGGAACTAGGAGCACAAAGCATTTCGCTACACTCGAATTAACATCTGCTAACCATGTGTATGAGACAAATAAAATTTGATTTGATTTGCCATGGCGTCTGTCTTTGCCCACGTCCCCAAAACGGCATCCTCTTCCCTATAGAGCTCAGCAGTGCACAGTATAGGGAGCATTCCTTTGCCTTGAGACAGCCACTGCCGTGAACTGCCATGAATTACGTTTGACACCAATGACATCATTGGTTAAGGTGAAACCATGATTGATGACTTTTTGAGCACAAGGGAGATCTTTTGGGGAAAGTTTTGTTGTCATATCCCGATAGTAAAAAAATAAATAATGAATGACCCGTACAGACAGGTATGATCATGACAGGTACGATCATGACCCGTACAGACAGGTATGAAACCCACGTGAGGTATTTACTTTCTATTGAACAGAAAGTGACCATTGTTACTGATGCTGCTTTATAATGGCGACTATCCCCCCGATTATGTTAGAATGTCCTTATATATTATCATACTTCCTATAAACATTTATAACCAAGCATATCGTCTTATTACAAGCTTTTATAAATGTATAGGAAGTGCTTCTAAATGCAGTCATAATGTGTTCCGTACAGGAAGTTAACAGATAATGTTCCTGGCCTGGGACTTCTTTCGTCTAGAGCAGGGTTGGGCAACTCCAGTCCTCGAGGGCCTGATTGGTGTCACACTGTTTCTCCATCCCTAGCAAACACAGCTGATTTAATCAAATTACATTCTTGTTGGAGTCAGATGTGTTAGCTGGGGCTGGGGCAAAACTGTAACATCAATCAGGCCCTGGAGGACTGGAGCTGCCCACCCCGTATCTGGTGTACCAGGGATGTTTTGGAGGTTTCCTGCCCTGGCCACCCGGTCTTCTGACTGTTGGCTGTCAGTGACGTCACAGGTAGTGTGTATTACGCATGTAACACAAGTATTTTCTGGAGCTATAGGTGTATTTTTAGTACGGGTGACACGTGTGTCTGAAACCCGCCCCTGATTTATCAAACATAACAACACTCAGTGTCCCGTACAGACTGAAGACCGGCCAGACAGACTTCACAGAGGTTTTGCATACTTTTTCCACTCAGACAGATGTCATGAATAGGACGAGAGGAACTTACTACATCGTGTAATTATGAACGCCATGCTCAACACGCTGGAAAATTACAATGATTATAAGAAAGAAACTATCAATGGAATGCAAATAATGAACTAACCTGAGCTGTTGTGGAAAATCTATTGGGGAAAAAATGGCAAATCAATGTTGGGGATTTTGCCTGCTATGTGGCCATAATACTGCCAGATGGAAGTCTCTGGTTCATTGAGACTGTTATAGAAGTCCCTGGTTCATTGAGACTGTTATAGAAGTCCCTGGTTCATTGAGACTGTTATAGAAGTCCCTGGTTCATTGAGACTGTTATAGAAGTCCCTGGTTCATTGAGACTGTTATAGAAGTCCCTGGTTCATTGAGACTGTTATAGAAGTCCCTGGTTCATTGAGACTGTTATAGAAGTCCCTGGTTCATTGACAAAGTCAAGTGACTGCTGCCACATTCTGTTGGGCCTTCATCATCTCTCACTGCTCCTCTCCCTCTCATGGCTCATCTCCCCAGTCTGTTGGGCCTCCTGTGTCTCTCACGGTTCCTGTGTCTCTCACGGCTCCTGTGTCTCTCACGGTTCCTGTGTCTCTCACGGCTCCTGTGTCTCTCACGGCTCCTATTTCTCTCACGGCTCCTATTTCTCTCACGGTTCCTGTGTCTCTCACGGTTCCTGTGTCTCTCACGGTTCTTGTGTCTCTCACGGTTCCTGTGTCTCTCACGGCTCCTGTGTCTCTCACGGCTCCTGTGTCTCTCACGGTTCTTGTGTCTCTCACGGCTCCTGTGTCTCTCACGGCTCCTGTGTCTCTCACGGTTCTTGTGTCTCTCACGGCTCCTGTGTCTCTCACGGTTCCTGTGTCTCTCACGGTTCCTGTGTCTCTCACGGCTCCTGTGTCTCTCACGGCTCCTGTGTCTCTCACGGCTCCTGTGTCTCTCACGGCTCCTGTGTCTCTCACGGCTCCTGTGTCTCTCACGGCTCATGTGTCTCTCACGGTTCTTGTGTCTCTCACGGTTCTTGTGTCTCTCATGGCTCCTGTTCCTCTTCCTGAGGACTTAGTAATATATCTATGGGTCAACATAAACATGACATGTTACATCACCTCTGTTTTATCGTTATGTATCATGACATATTGTCATCAATCAACCCGTCACAATGTTCTATGTTATCTTCGGATAGCTGGCAAATAAAACAAATATATATATATTTTCACAACTTATATTAAGATTTGAAAGCTCAATACCAATGCATTATCTTTTACATTTTTGTCATTTAGCAGACTCTCTTATCCAGAGCCACTATGGTAGTGAGTCATTTAACAGACTCTCTTATCCAGAGCCACTACAGTAATGAGTCATTTAACAGACTCTCTTATCCAGAGCCACTATGGTAGTGAGTCATTTAACAGACTCTCTTATCCAGAGCCACTACAGTAATGAGTCATTTAACAGACTCTCTTATCCAGAGCCACTACAGTAGTGAGTCATTTAACAGACTCTCTTATCCAGAGACACTACAGTAGTGAGTCATTTAACAGACTCTCTTATCCAGAGCCACTACAGTAGTGAGTCATTTAACAGACTCTCTTATCCAGAGCCACTACAGTAGTGAGTCATTTAACAGACTCTCATATCCAGAGAGACTTACCGAAGCAATTAGGGTTAAGTGCCTTGCTCAAGGGCACATCAAGTGATTTTTCACTCGTCTTGGGATTCGAACCAGTGACCTGTCAGTTACTGGCCCAACACTCTTAAACGCTAGGATACCCGCTGCCCCTGTGCTGGTAAAAGGAGTCTCCTTCTGTTTAGTCGCTGCAGCTTCCCAGCTTTGACCCATAGGCTCTGTCTCTGTCTCTGTCTCTGTCTCTGTCTCTGTCTCTCTCTCTCTCTCTCTCTCTCTCTCTCTCTCTGTCTCTTACACCCTCTGTCTCTGTCTCTGTCTCTGTCTCTGCCTCTGTCTCTCTCTCTGTCTCTGTCTCTGTCTCTTACACCCTCTGTCTCTGTCTCTGTCTCTCTCTCTCTCTCTCTCTCTCTCTCTCTCTCTGTCTCTTACACCCTCTGTCTCTGTCTCTGTCTCTGTCTCTGCCTCTGTCTCTCTCTCTGTCTCTGTCTCTGTCTCTTACACCCTCTGTCTCTGTCTCTGTCTCTGTCTCTGTCTCTGTCTCTGTCTCTGTCTCTGTCTCTCTCTCTGTCTCTGTCTCTGTCTCTTACACCCTCTGTCTCTGTCTCTGTCTCTGTCTCTGTCTCTGTCTCTCTCTCTCTCTCTCGCTCTCTCTTTATCGTTCTCTCTCTCTGCATAACTCTCTCTGTATAACTCTCTCTCTCTGCATAACTCTCTCTCTGTATAACTCTCTCTCTCTGTCTCTCAATTTCAATTCAATTCAATTCGCTTTATTGGCATGACGTAACAATGTACATATTGCCAAAGCTTACTTTGGATATTTACAATATAAAAAATAAATAAAAATGAGAATCAAAAATTGTCAACGGGACAACAGTAACAACAATAACCAACGGTCAATATAACCATACATTCAACAATAACAATAATCATACAGTTGAGGACATGTGCAGGTTTATTGGTCTGTCAGACACTGTCCCTCAACTTATGGCAGGCAGCAATGTAGTGCGCTGCCAACCCACAGCTCTCTGCGTCTCTCTCTCTCTCTGCATAACTCTCTCTCTCTGTCTCTCTCTCTTTCTGTATAACTCTCTCTGTATAACTGACTATGTGGGTATGTTAGAGTAAGCTGTATGAGAATGCAAAGAGATCAGACAACAAAGTATTCTATTCAAGTCCAGTCTATTCTGATGACCTGTATTGTATTTAAATTGCCTGCCTGTTGACAATCTAGTGAGATACAATCAAGATATTATTATACTGTAAGCTCCGGAAAAGTGTCTACTAAATGTAAATTTAATAATACAATCAATACAGAGGCTTTAGATTTCGTCACCTCACCAATCATGACAGATGACACAATGCAGAGACAGAGACAGAGACAGAGGGTGTAAGAGACAGAGACAGAGACAGAGACAGAGACAGAGAGAGAGACAGAGACAGGGACAGAGACAGAGACAGAGGGTGTAAGAGACAGAGACAGAGACAGAGGGTGTAAGAGACAGAGACAGAGACAGAGAGAGAGACAGAGGCAGAGACAGAGACAGAGACAGAGACAGAGACAGAGGGTGTAAGAGACAGAGACAGAGACAGAGGCAGAGGCAGAGACAGAGACAGAGACAGAGGGTGTAAGAGACAGAGACAGAGACAGAGGGTGTAAGAGACAGAGACAGAGACAGAGACAGAGACAGAGACAGAGACAGAGGGTGTAAGAGATGAATCAACCACTGGGATATAGTATAATAGACTGTAAGACATGAATCATCCAGAGAAACAGGATGTGATGTGACTAATGTCCACTCAACGAGTCAGTCACAACATGTCACAACATGTCTTTATGAGTCTGTCGTGGGAAAGCTGATCTGTAGTACATACTAACACCCACCGAGACTAACCTCTGTGTATCAACAAACGCTCCTGTCAATGTCATCCATGTCTCTCACTGTTGGGAAAGGAGGGGAGTGTGTGTGTGTGTGTGTGTGTGTGTGTGTGTGTGTGTGTGTGTGTGTGTGTGTGTGTGTGTGTGTGTGTGTGTGTGTGTGTGTGTGTGTGTGTGTGTACTGACTTGGAACAATGTTGGTTGTTTCGGTGGTGGTGGCATCATGTCCTCACTTGCCCCTGCGCCACTTACCTAACGTGTGTCTTGTGTTTGTCACAACACACACATCCCCCAGTGTGAGAACATCACCCCCACCTGATTCCCAGACAAGGACACTCCCAATCTGGGATCTTCCAGCCAATCAGTCTCAGAGTTCCCGTATGCTCATTTTTCTCTGTCGCTTTTCATGAAACCAAGGATCCCACAGGTATAGAGCTTTACAAGTGTCCTGTCACAATAGCTTCCTATCCTCATCTCCTCATCACCTTTCCTTCATGACCTCTGTTCTAAACGGACAAGATGGTTGAAGTAGAGAACCATGACGTAAAAGCGTGTCATTGACCTACAGTAGCAGCGGTCATGGAAGAACAAACCTAAAAGAGAGAAGATCATTTCTGTAGTTTGGGAGAATTTTACATATAACGTGGAGAATAATGGTGCAACACAGACAAAGTTCTGTTGATAATACAGTAGGAGGAGTCTTTCTCCTAATCAACAGCAATCAGTGTGTATCTGACACCTCGGTGATGAGGAAACAGTGACCATCTGGTGTCAGGCTTGGGACAGGACCGTCTGTCTGTCTGTCTGTCTGTCTGTCTGTCTGTCTGTCTGTCTGTCTGTCTGTCTGTCTGTCTGTCTGTCTGTCTGTCTGTCTGTCTGTCTGTCTGTCTGTCTGTCTGTCTGTCTGTCTGTCTGTCTGTTCTGTCTGTCTGTCTGTCCTGTCTGTCTGTCTGTCTGTCCTGTCTGTCTGTCTGTCTGTCTGTCTGTCTGTCTGTCTGTCTGTCTGTCTGTCTGTCT